>NC_133381.1:6025666-6071746 GCF_049309525.1 Garra rufa | reverse complement strand
TAATTCATTATTTATTTTGAATAAACTTATGAATGAATTATTTCTTAACAATTTGTAAGTAATATTTTAATTCATTTATTTATGTATTTATTTTTTATTTAAAAAGTGAACATTTTTATATAATTACTCATGATCATAAGTATAATTAATCGTAATAATAGTTATATAATATATATTTTTGCTGGTCAAAAACAGTATTCTTAATTCATAATAATTATTTTGAATACTTATGAATTAATTATTTCTTAAACGATTTGTAACAAATATTTTAATTAATTAATTAATGTGTTTATTTTCAAAAAGTGATTTAGTTAAGTATCATAATAATGGTGTATATATAATATAATATAATGTTTTTGCTTGTTAATTTATTTTTATTTATTTGTAAATTGTGAAATAGCCAGTATATGAAGTTTAAACATTATGACATTTGTATATGTGACCCTGGAAAAAAAAAAAAAAAGCTTTCCATTGATGTATGGTTTGTTAGGATAGGACAATATTTGGCCGAGATGCAACTATTTGAATATTTGGAATCTGAGGGTGAAAAAAAAATCAAAATATTAAGAAAATCATGTTTATTGTCCAAATGAGATGCATATTATATTAGAGATGCATATTACCAATCAAAAATTAAGCTTTGATTATATTTACAGTAGAAAATGTACAAAATATATTCATGCAACATGATCTCTACTTAATATCCTAATGATTTTTGGCATCAAGGGAAAATTGATCATTTAACTCATACGTTGTATTGTTGGCAATTGCTACAAATATTCCCATGCAACTTAAAACTGCTTTTGTGGTCCAGAGTCACATATGATCATACTGGCCAGCCCTAGCGTGTTTAAATTGATTTGATTTGGTTTCCAAACACTGTTGTTACTCTAGTGTCGCTTTGCACAATAATAATTGAATCTTCCATCTATTTGTTTGCTCTCTCAATCAAGGCATGTTTGGATTTTGAGTTGGAGTCGCTCTTCAACATATGCTGCATCAGCTATAATGTATGGATGCTGTACTGTACACACCCGTTTGGTGGTTAATTGTTCAGAGACAGGGGCGTTTGGCTCCACGTTCAGCATCTGTTTTAGGTTTCTGTGAACAGACAGACGGGATGGAGATCCTCTTTAATGCACACTTCAGCCGAACAAACACAGCTGTGTGTCGTGATGTTACTGCCGGCTGCTCACAAGAGCTCTTCAACACAAGAGTGGCTGTTTAACAACCCTCAAACGTCCATAGAGTTGTTCTACACGCAACAAACATGTTTAAAGACGATGTGAAATGAAAATTGACCGTTTCTCCTTTTTTAAATTGATGTTGCTGCCCTTTATCTGCCTTTATATTTTCAGCTGGTGTGAAAATATAAAGGCAGATAAAGATACAGATACAATTTAGTTGCTTATAATAATACTAACATGTTTAATACTCGAGATTTAATCAGAATAGACCCAACGTATGTTTTGTTTTACACCTAAACTCTGCTGATTTTGATGGTTTGTCATTTCTAACTCATGGCGGTCATTATAGCAGAGTGGAAGATCATAATAATATGTTGTTATTTTGAGGACTAACACATCCTTTCCGCTCGAGTGAAAGCTGCTAGTTATCTGCTGTCTGTAGTGACTCTGGTTTCCGCTGGCAGACGGCCATTATAGCCGGCGGTCGGACGCAGTGGATGTCCAGCACAGCTTTAACCAAGAGTCAAGAGTTAATCTACTGACAAATCTATCCACTTACAGCTCTGAGCACTTTGGCGCACTTTCGCCCTTAAAATCACACCAAAGCAGCTTTCTTTAGAGACTTCAGAGTTTGCATTATGCTTTAATGGTTTTATAACCTGATTAAACTACTAAGCAGAATTGTAGTGATTATAATAGTGAGCATTGTAGTAATTGTTTGTATCAGGGTCTTGTCGTTGCCCTCTTGTTGATTGTTTATTTGTACATTAATGGTTGATAATATATGAAGCTGAAACAGTAGGGCATTGTGCTAACAACCCAAAGTCATGGGTTCGATTCTCAGGGATTCTGCATGAATTGATAAAATGGTTGAATTAACTAGAATTAATGCAGTGTTAAGCATTTGTCAAGTGCGTTAATGTAAAATGTAAAGTAAACGCGTACAGTACAGACCAAATGAATTCAAATGAATGAGAAGGTGTGTTCAAACTTTTGGTCTGTACTGTGTATTTTTCTGTTTATTAAAGTTTTTACTCTACATTTGTGCAGTTTTCAGTGGGTTAGTGGTATTTTTTAAATATATATAAATTAATAAATAAATATTTTTTAAATGGGATTTTATACAAAAACTGCTTTTTTTAATGTAAAATTCACTTTATAAAAGACCCACATTTATAACTTTAATTCATGGGGATAACATGGATAATTTCACATGGTTTAGTGTAAGATTTTTGCCCATCTTTTGGAAAATCCAGTTTTAAAAGTAAAAAAAAAACAACTACAAATAACTTTTACTAGTAGGTGGCTGCGGAGCTCCACTATTTGCTATTTGCTATTTGACCACCTGAAAGATATTTTTTCACAAGTTTTTTTCAGTTGAATTCATATCTACAGTACAGACCAAAAGTTTGGACACACCTGAATGAGAAGGTGTGTCCAAACTTTTGGTCTGTACTGTATGTAAATTTTATGATCTTTTGGATTGGGAATTTCTAGTTCCATATTTTTTTTTTTTTTTTTTAGTTTGGTTTCAATTCATTTTTATTTATTTTTTAAATTTGTAGTTGTTTTAACCAAATTTACAAGCTAAATGAAAATGAGAAATTTTGCCTAGCCAACTGGCTGAAAATTATTGTATTTTTATTTTATTTTTCAGGTAACGTTTCTTTTTTCATGAGAAATTTTGGCTTGCCAACTGGCAATTTTATTTTATTGTATTTTTTTTGGGTAAATTTTCTTTTTTATGGCTGAATATGAATTATTTTATTTTAGTTAACATTTCTTTTTTTATGAGAAATTTTGCCTTGCCAACTGGCGGAATATTACAACTTATTTTATTTTTAATTTATTTTTGGCTGGAAATCTATTTAAAAAAATTTTTTCCAGGTAACATTTCTTTTATGGCTGAATATAAATTATTTTATTTCAGGTAACATTTCTTGCCTTGCCAACTACCTGAAATTTAGATTTTTTTTTTTTTTTTTTTTTTTGTATTTTTTTTTTATTTCAGCTAGCATTTCTTTTTTATAGCAGAATATAAATTATTTTATTTCAGGTATCATTTCTTTATTTATAGGAAATTTTGCCTTGTCAACTGGCTGAAAAATTATTTTATTTTATTTTATATTTTATTTTATAATTTTTTTTATTTCAGGTAAAATTTCTTTTTTTATGGCTTTTATTTATTGTTACTTTGTTGTAAATTTCATGTAATTTAATTGCAATTTATGTATTTGTGTTTTATCTAAAAGTAAATGTTAGTTTTGTTGAATTCCTAGCAACACAAAGCTTTCCAAGTTCATAGTCATTTTCTCTGTGTTCCACGATATATATTTGTTTTATTTATTTATTTATTTATTTATTTTTACTTATTTGTATTATTATTGTTTTATTTGTTTTTGTTTTTATAAATATTAAATCTTATGTAGGTTTTTGGTGAAAATTTAGTGAATTCAGTGAATGTTAAATATATTAAGATAAGTTGTGATTTAACAAATACTCAAAAATGTTACAATTTTAACAATTTTTGCAATTTTAAGTCATTTCTTTCTTGAAATTGGCTTTATCTTTAGTCATGTTTGGTTGGTTTCATCTTTTAATGTAACTTTTTTTTGGATGTAGAAACCCAAAGCATTTAGCATCCGATTTTGTTGCCATTTTCCTTATATTCCAGGTGTGAAATCTCCGCTACAGGTGCTAAATGAAATGTGCAATATTCGCCTTTTCTTCCACATCCGAGGCTCATTTTGTTCAGTGGGATTTCAGTCAATGCTCATTTTCCACTCGATATTCCGAAGCAAAATGCATGTGTGATGGAGAAGACAAGCGTAATGTACTTTTCCGCTGAATTCACATGTAAATATTTTCCTTTGTCTCCAAGAGCCGGGGCCCCAGGGAAGTGTCCTGTCATACAAAACCCTCCGATTGGACAAATCCCCGCTGCCACTTCCAAAACAATAGAGCGCTCTGTCATCCGTACTGTACCGGCGTCTTTCAGAGAAAACGATCGGCCTGTAGTTTGCGGCTCCTCTGGAGAGCGGCGAGCGCTTTCAGACAGGAGGTGTCCAGCAGAAGCTAATCTGTGAATGGGGCCCGCGGCCCCTCGGTTCCTCACAGCTGACAGCTGTGTGTGTCTTTTCAGATGGTCGCTTGAGAGATGTAAAGCTCATGCCGGGTCTGACCCCCCATTCTTCATGGAATAATAATGTCTGCCTTGGTTTCAGAGCAACAGCTTGAGCTGTAGTATGTAAAGATTTACTCTCAGAGTAGTACTTGTTTCTGAACAAACATGCACCAAGAGCCCAGTATTTTTTGTTTTTTGATGGCGGTACCCTTTGATAAGAACAGCCTTTGTAATGGACAATTTTATTGTTAATATTTTGAATTTTGTTTTTAGTTTTAGAATTTATTTTTTTGTTCACTTTAATTTTAGACGTTTTGTTGTGTTTTTGTCACCTTTTTTTGTTTTTAGTTTTACAATTTTTTTTTTCAGTTTATTTCAGAGGTTTTGCCTGGCTGAAAATGTTATTTAATTTAAAATTAATTAATTAATTAATTTATTTACTTACTCACTTACTTATAAATAAATCTATTTTTTTTAATTTTTTTATATTTATATTTTTATTTTATATTTTTAGGTAACTACTTTTTATGGGAAATGTTGCCTTGCCAATGTGTTTTGTTTTATTTTATTTTATTATTTAAAAAAAAAAATTCAGGTGACGTCTCTTTTTTTTTTTTTTTTTTTTTTTTTTTAGAAAATTTGCCTTGCCAACTGGCTGAAAATAAATCTATTTTATTTATTATATATTTTATATTATATATTTTTTAGGTAACATTTTTGTTAAATGGGAAATTTTGCCTTGCCAAATGGCTGAAAATATATTTTATTTTATTCATTTTATAAATTTTTAATCATTTATTCAGTTTTAATTTCAGGTAACATTTATTTTTATGAGAAATTTTAACTTGCCAGCTGGCTGAACATAAATGTATATTTTTATTTTTTATTTGTTTTTTTTGTTTGTTTGTTTGTTTGTTTGTGAGAAATTTTTCCTTAGCAGCTGGCTGAACAAAAGTTTTGTTTTGTCTTGTTTTGTTTCAGGTAACGTTTTAAAATAAATTAAAAACGTTTTAAAATAAATTAAAAAATAAATGGCTGAAAATAAATTATTTTATTTTGGGTAACGTTTTTATTTTATGGCTAAATATAAATTATTTTATTTTAGGTAATGGTTCTTTTTTATGAGCAATTTTGCCTTGCCAACAGGCTGAAAATTTAATTTAGTTTAATTTATTTTTTTAGGTAAAGTTTTTTTTCATGAGAAATTTTGCCTTGCCAACTGGCTGAAAATGTATTTTTTTAAATTTATTTATTTATTTTATTTCCGATACCATTTCTTTTTTATGCTTCTTTTCAGAAGTAGGCCTACTAAACAGTTATGTGTCAGTACTGTGCATTAAAAAGTTTAAGAGAAATCATGACATCTTTCTGTCCTTAGTTGTTGTTTGCAAACATACAGCACGACTAGAGTACTCCGATTTGTGATTTATGAGCGATTCTTTTGAATGAATCAATGAAAAATGACTTTCAAATGAATCCGTTTGAATCACTCTAATGATTCATTTACTGAACGATACAGATTTGAAGGTTTTTTGCGGTAAATGAATTTAAAAGTTCTCTATTAGCGCATCTCTGTCAGTTACAAGCATATAATTTGATGCTCTGCCATGGTTTTTGATCTATTGGAGGGTCTCTTTTATAAAGTGAGCATGCTTTTTAATGGATTAGCGGTGCATCTGCGGTGACCGTTTGCACTCTCACACCTCCGCTTCGATTTACTGCGGCGGCGGCTTGAAGGAGTGAAAGTAATCGGCTTTGTCCGACACTTCTCCCTCGCACCTCTGGCTTTCTGAGAGATCAGTAGAGAGGTGAGTCGAACCGGCCCTGCGTCTGTGCGCTTTTGTTTCGGGGGGGATGTGTGCTTGCACATCTTAGTCGGCTCATATGCTTCAGTCCTGCTGGTTTGGCGAAGTAACCATGACAACTCGAATGCCTGGGGTCTCTGTATATGATTTTTGCTGGAAGGCAGGCAGAATGTGCCACGGTTTCTCTTGCTGGGACGAGAGAACACTCCCTTCGGATGTGGGACGAGCACATGGCATGACCGTCCCGTTGAGACCTGTTTCTTGGCACGAGGAATTTTCCATAAGATGAGCCGCTGTTTGAGTTATAATAGATGTGCTATCTTGCTCTCTAAATAAGGACATGCGTGAGACTATTGTTATTTTTAGTGGTGAACCGATGTTAGTGATCTGAAAACTAGGACGGCTGGTGGTTGATATAATGCAGTATACACATAATACAACTGCAAATGAGAAATCTGAAGACAGACAATGTTTATTTTCCAATGGCAGTCCTTTGGTTTAGTGGGTTGATCATCTAAGCAAGCGAGTTATTGACCAAAACTGGTCAAAATGGGTAGATTGCAGTCGATTAATCGAATTTCTCATGTTTTAACTTTAGTATTTTTGTCTTGTTGTCCAGTATTAATATCTAAACACTTTAAAATTAAGATGCGTTACTTGAGATGCAAAAAAGACATAAGGTAACATTAATGAATTAAGATTAAAATAATACAAAATAAAATTAAGAAATATGGGGAGGAAAAAAATTGTTTTTAGACTTGATTTTTGTCTTGAATTTGGCTTAGTATTTTTGTCTTATTTTCCAATATCTAAACTTTTTTTTTTTTTTTTAAATCAAGAAACTTTTACTTGGCAAAGTAAATATATTAAGATTAAAATATAGAATATTTAAATAAAAATAAATTTGTTTCCCTTTTGAAATTACAAATTAACTAAAAACTTCTAAATTAAGTAAATTACATTTAGATCCAATAGAATAAGATAAAATATATTAATTAAAATTAATATAATAAAGATTTTTGATTGATTGATTTTTGTAATTTTGTCTTCTTTTCCAATACAATTATTTGTAAATTAAGAAACGTATACCTAAGTACATAAATGACATGAGATACATTTTTTCTTAAGAATTTAAAAAAAAAATTAGGTTTGAGTTTAGACAAAATAAATATATTTAGATTAAAATATAAAATATTAAATTAAGAAAATGCATTTGTTTTCCCTTTGCTTAGTATTTTGTTATTTTTGTTGTTTTGTTATGTTATTTTTTCCCTATACAAATGAACTAAATTACATTTAGATAAAATATATGAATTAAAATGAATATAATAACAAAAAATAAAAGAGAAATATATATATTTTTAATAGTTTCCCTGGTTTCTTTTCTTTCTTTCTTTTTTTTTTGTGTGTGTGTGTTTTTGTATTTTTGTCTTGTTTTCCAATACAGGTATTTTTTTAATTAGCCACTTGTGACATAAGACAAACTAAATATATTAAGATTAAGATTAAAATATTAAATATTAAATTAAGAAAATACATTTGTTTCCCCTTTGAATTTTGCTTCGTATTTTGTCTTGCTTTTCTATACAAATAAATTAAAAACATCTAAATTAAGTAAATTACATTTAGATAAAATAAGATGTATGAATTAAAATGTATATAATAACAAAATAATGAAAAAATAAACTTTTATTTATTATTCAATTTGTATTTTTGTCTTGTTTTCCACTAAAAATATTTTTAAATTTAAGAAACTTTTACTTGTGAAGTAAAATGATATAAGATTTTTCTTAAGAATTAAAAATAAATAAATAAATAATTCAATTTTATTGTATTATCCCTTTGGCAGGTATCCTTTCTTGTTTTAGGCATAATAAATCTCACATGATTTTCATACATGTCTCAGAAAACAAACAGAATATGGCATTTTTTTGAATCAAGAATCAATATTGAATCAAAGTGGAAGAAAATGACTTTTTGCTGTGTGTTGATTGGTCAATCATTGATTGAGTGGTTTTTACATAAAACTAATTATAATTACTACAAACTAACCCTGAAATACATCCTGCCGTTTCAGAATAAAAAAATGCAATGCTTCCTTTCTGAATCAGTCGCGGTCTTCCTCAAAAGATGGAACCTGATTCTCAGTCCTAGTAAACACACGTCCCTTGTGCAAGTAATAACTGTTAAAATATATATTTGTAATTATTTCATTTTATTTTATTTATCTCAGCTCAGTTTGCAACATACAATTTTTAATAACTGTTAAAATAAAACCTTTTATTTTATTTATTTTTTTCATTTTATTTTGTCCCAACTTAATTTGCAACATAACATTTTAATAACTGTTCAAATAAGACTTTATTTTATTTTGTCCCAGCTCAATTTGCAGCAGTTTTATTTTAACAGTTATTAAAATCTTTCATTTTATTTTATCCCAGCTCATTTTATTTGTTTATTTTTATTTTATTATTTTATGTTATTTTGTCCCAGCTCAATTTTCATAACATAACAGTTTTATCTGTTATTTAAAATCTTTTTATTTTATTTTATTTTATCCCAGCTCAATATGCAACATAAAAGTTAAAATATATCTTTGTATACTGTTAAAATATGCATTTTATATTATTAAATTTTTTGTTTTGTGTTGTTTTTTGTTTTGCTTTATTTTATTCAGGTTTAATTTGCAACATAAAAGTAAGTGTATTTTATTTTATTTTGCCCCTCCTTTTTTAAGCAATCTACTGAAAACTGCAAAACCATGCTACTTTCATAAGCATCGTTTTTTGTGCATCCTGACCTGACCACAATATTGACTCAACTAATTGTTTTTACATAAAACTAATTATAATTATTACAAACTAACCCTAAAATACATCCTGCCGTTTCAGAATAAAAAAATGCAATGCTTCCTTTCTGAATCAGTCGCGGTCTTCCTCAAAAGATGGAACCTGATTCTCAGTCCTAGTAAACACACGTCCCTTGTGCAATCAAATTCCCAAATGGGATCTCAAGATGGGAAAATTGAGCCGTCTGGCGGGCATACGGCCTGTCTCGCACCTCTACTTAACACACAGTGCTCTTAGTCCACCACCTGTCCTCTGTTCACCTCCGCACACACACACACACACACACACACACACACACACACTCACATGCACGCACGCACTAAAGGCTAAAGGAAACAAAAAGCGTGTTCTCGTGTCCAGATCTGTATTTCCTTTTCCTTTGTCCCCATTTTGTCACATTTCTTGACATGGACATTAAGATGTTGCTTGTAGAACATGGTCAGTGTGGAACGAGAGGAAGCTGCAATGTTCTTTTCTTGTACATTTTGTCTCTTGAGACCGCAGACCATGTGAAGATATGGGTTAAAAGTAAAGTTCTCAAAGGATGAACGTTAGCAAAATGGAAGCTGTTTGATAAATCATGCTTTATTGGATAAGCAGCACCAATAACAGGCTAATATATCTTGACATGTCATGAGTTTTATAGAGCATTGTATAAAGTTAAAATCCCATGCATTTTGTTCCATAGAGAAATAGATTTTTAGGGCTAATGTATGACCCTTTCAAGACGGATGTATTGCAAACCTTTTTATGTGGAAGTGGTAAAGTGGTGGGTTTTAGGGATAGGTTAGTGTTTTTTTCACTTTACGTCATGGCTTTTGAACCAATCTTAGTCTCTACAGCTCTTATTTGTGTTCATTTTGATATTTCACAATTAACTTTTTTAAGATATAATTTATAATATCACATAATCTTACATTTAAAAAAAAACATATAGACAGTAACTTTATGCACTGTTTTTGATGAATATTTTATCATGTTTGTAATTTATTTTTAGACCTGATTGGTCAGAAATGGCTGTATGGATGATAAATAATTTTAGATAAAGGTAAATATTATCCATAGTTTCTCCCTGTACATATTCCCTATAAGTGCACTTATAACTTATACCTTTATCCTGCACTTGCTGCTTATTGCACTCCTGGTTAGACCTGAACTGCATTTCGTTGCCTTTTACTTGTACATGTGTAATGACAATTAAATTGAATTTAATCTAATCTAATCTAATAAAAATAATTTCAGAATAAATCTTGCTATATAATGTTTTTTTATTTTATTTTATTTTATTTTATTTTATTTTAACAGTTATTAAAACTTTTACTTCATTTTATTTTATCCCAGCTCATTTTATTTGTTTGTTTTTATTTTTATCAGTTATTTCATTTTATTTTATTTCGTCCCAGCTTAATTAGCAACATAATTTTTTTTAATAACTGTCAAACTATAACTTTATTTTATTTGATCTTATTTATCCCTGCTCATTTTATTTATTTTTATTTAATTTGATTTATTTTACACCAGCTCAGTTTGCAACATACACATTTTTAATAACTGTTAAAATAAAACTTTTTATTATTTTATTTAAATTTGCAACATAAAATTTTAGTAACTGTTCAAATCAAACTTTTTTTATTTTATTTTAATTATTTAATTAAATTTTATTTATCTCAGCTCAGTTTGCAACATAACAGTTTTTAATAACTGTTAAAATAAAACTTCATTTTATTTTATTTAAATTTGCAACATAAAATTTTAGTAACTGTTCAAATAAAACTTTTTTTATTTTATTTTAATTATTTAATTAATTTATTTATCTCAGCTCAGTTTGCAACATAACAGTTTTTAATAACTGTTAAAATAAAACCTTTTATTTTATTTTTTTTTCATTTTATTTTGTCCCAGCTCAATTTGCAGCATAGTTTTATTTTAACAGTTATTAAAATCTTTCATTTTATTTTATCCCAGCTCATTTTATTTGTTTATTTTTATTTTATTATTTTATTTTATTTTGTCCCAGCTCAATTTTTATAACATAACAGTTTTATCTGTTATTTTTTTAACTGTTAAAATCTTTTTTTTTATCCCAGCTCAATATGCAACATAAAAGTTCAAATATATCTTTGTATACTGTTAAAATATGCATTTTATATTATTAAATTTTTTGTTTTGTGTTGTTTTTTGTTTTGTTGTATTTTATCCCAGTTTAATTTGCAACATAAAAGTATGTGTATTTTATTTTATTTTGCCCTCCTTTTTTAAGCAATCTACTGAAAACTGCAAAACCATGCTACTTTCATAAGCATTGTTTTTTGTGCATCCTGACCTGACCGCAATATTGACTCAACTAATTGTGTTGACTGTCTGTTTGTCCAACTAAAAATACTAGTAACATATTTGAGAAACTTATTAGATGACAATTCCATTGTACCATCAACATCAGCTTCAGAGGAAAAAGCATCACAACTCGTGCTCAACTACTGCCTCTGCCTTATAAAACTTATATCAGCTTCACTGAAACGCCTAATGAATATATAACAAGCTTTAATAAACAACGATACATGCTTTCATAATGTAAGCATTATTCTAAATCCACTGTCTGTCTGACCTAAATCTCCAGCGGGGAAATGAGGTCTTATAATGGGTTACCAGACGTGATAAAACACCTAATGGTAAAAGATTAATCTTTATAAACAAAAAGATTTGCTTATGTCTGTGCGAGCAGACAGGGATCATGTTTTAAAGCACTTAGTGAAGGTCACTTTCACAGCCTCGCTGGATTACCGCACCGCAACCCATGAGGCCGCATCAGAACCCGTGCAACATCCTCCTCTCCCCCTGTGTGGATGTTCACAAATGAGGCTTTTTCTGTGGCCATTCTGCTCTGAACAATGCTGAAGCTGGTCCCGGCGTCTAGACGCTGTGCGCTGCATTTCAATCAGGCCCAGAGAATAGCCGCGCTCGCCGTCAGCTCACAGACGCATGCTAGTCACATGGCTCTTAATTAAAGCGCAAGGACTTGAAAGGGAAGGCGTTTCTGCGCCGCTGTCGAGAGCCTGTGAAAGCTGGAGATGGTGGTAATTTGTGGGTGCAAAAGAGGTAAAAGCTGAAGCGGAAATGTCATTAGAAAGGCACAAAAGAGAGGAAGCTCTGTTGTGTACCTGTAATGCTGGAGAACAGGGGTTTTGTGGGAACAGAGAAGTTCACAGAAGCAATCTGTGTTTCCGCTCAATTGAGGGCCGAACGCTGATGTAACTGACAAAATTCTGAATGAAAGAGTTGCTTTTTTCAATTAATGAGTTTGAATTTGAATTGAATCGAATTGAACACAACACATGAATTTCAATCAGGATTTGAATTGGGATGACATGAAATAGAGTTTACTGAAATGCTCTGTCTATCGTTCGTTCGTTCTATTTATCTATCCATCATTCTATCCATCTATTGTTCGTTTGCTCGTTCTATCTATCTATCGTTCTATCTATCGTTCTATCTATCTATCGATCGTTCTATCGTTTTATCGTTCTATCGTTCTATCTATCTATCTATCGTTCTATCTATCGATCGTTCTATCGTTCTATCGTTCTATCTATCGTTCTATCTATCTATCGATCGTTCTATCGTTCTGTCTATCTATCGTTCTATCTATCTATCGATCGTTCTATCGTTCTATCTATCTATCGTTCTATCTATCGTTCTATCTATCGTTCTATCTATCTATCGATCGTTCTATCGTTCTATCTATCTATCGTTCTATCGTTCTATCTATCTATCGTTCTATCTATCGTTCTATCTATCGTTCTATCTATCTATCGATCGTTCTATCGTTCTATCGTTCTATCTATCTATCGTTCTATCTATCTATCGATCGTTCTATCGTTCTATCTATCTATCGTTCTATCTATCGTTCTATCTATCGTTCTATCTATCTATCGATCGTTCTATCGTTCTATCGTTCTATCTATCGTTCTATCTATCGATCGTTCTATCGTTCTATTGTTCTATCTATCGTTCTATCTATCTATCGATCGTTCTATCGTTCTGTCTATCTATCGTTCTATCGTTCTGTCTATCTATCGTTCTATCTATCTATCGATCGTTCTATCTATCTATCTATCTATCTATCGTTCTATCGTTCTATCGTTCTATCTATCGTTCTATCTATCTATCGTTCTATCTATCTATCGTTCTATCTATCTATCGATCGTTCTATCGTTCTATCGTTTTATCGTTCTATCGTTCTATCTATCTATCGTTCTATCTATCGATCGTTCTATCTATCTATCGTTCTATCTATCGTTCTATCTATCTATCTATCATTCTATCTATCGTTCTATCTATCTATCGATCGTTCTATCGTTTTATCATTCTATCGTTCTATCTATCGTTCTATCTATCGTTCTATCTATCGTTCTATCTATCTATCTATCATTCTATCTATCGTTCTATCTATCTATCGATCGTTCTATCGTTTTATCATTCTATCGTTCTATCTATCGTTCTATCTATCTATCGATCGTTCTATCGTTCTATCTATCTATCGTTCTATCTATCTATCGTTCTATCTATCTATCGATCGTTCTATCGTTCTATCTATCTATCGTTCTATCTATCGATCGTTCTATCGTTCTATCTATCATTCTATCGTTCTATCTATCTATCTATGATAGATAGATAGATAGATAGAACAAGCAAACAAATTAACATAGACAGAACAAACAAGCAAACAAACAAATGATAGATAGATAGATAGATAGATAGATAGATAGATAGATAGATAGATAGATAGATAGATGTGTATTTCATTGATTAGAAGCCATCTAGTTTTATTGTTTTTGAGTTGTTTTTATCATTGTTTCAGGGGCTCCTGCTGCTGATTTTTGTATCTCTTCTTCGTTAGAAATGTGCAGAACAGCTCCACATTGCACTCCGCCACGTATCGATGGAAAAAGTGTATTTGATCCTCAAGAACAAGTCCCGTTCACAGCTGCTGTCACGTCTGGAGCAGCTCGACGTGGCCTGATCACACCTCTCTCTCTCTCTCTTTCTCTCTTTCTGTCATGACCTTGGTCACATTCTCAAACTGTGTTCTCAGCTCAAGCTATTTTTGTTTCCATGTTAAATAGGCTGTATCAGCAGAATTAGTCCTCAGGCCAAACAAATCTTCCACTAGAGTTGAAGGCGGTCATTGCACTCGTGCCGTACTACAGCACTGTGTGACCGCGGGTTGTGCTATCATTTATGCATGCTTGCACACTGTTTAATGGAAGCTTTTATGGAGTAACTGTTACTGGTTGCTGTGCAAATGCACCTGTGTAACCCACAGACCTTCATGGTCAGAAAGCCGCTGACATGCTGACACAGTTTTTAGTTTCTTCTGCTAATCCTTTACAAACTTGAGCTTTATAAAACATGCCTGAAAGGCTCTTGTCTTTTACATTTTCGCTTCATGGCAGGATTGTTTTTACCATGAGTTTTATAATATTAACAGATGGCTCTCCGTGCATAATGCAAGAGATTGTGGTGGTTGCATTTTTAGAGTGTGTCATTTTTCAAAAAGACCCTTTGGAGTCGTAGGGCGGGGCGATGGTGCTAAAAGAATTCTGTATTGATCATTTTTAGGCTTTTGACCATATTAAAGATTGATTTTCAAAGCAACCATTTTGATCAAAAGCTAGTGTTTCCAAGTAGATTCAAGATGTTTCAGGATCTGTTAAAAGTGATTTGGGGCAAAATGTTCATTGCCATATGAAACCATTTTCACCCAGTCCTTAAAAACAAAATCAGGGTTACAGAAAGGAATTTCGAATTTAAGATTTAAACTTTTAGAATGTAAAGATGTAAGTGTTGGAATTTAGGATTCCATAGGAATTTGAATTGGAATGTTAGTGGAATTTACTTAAATGTGCAAGACAAGATATACATTATGCATGATCTTAAAGTGATAAAACTGACCTTGTCTTTATTATTTATGACAGTGAATGCACAAAGACATAATATTAGACACAGACAAGGTTAGTAAGCAATTTTTATCAGACTGACACTACCAGTCAAAAGTTTTGTAAAAGATTTGTAATGTTTTTTTGCTCACCAAGCCTGTATTTATTTGATCCAAAGTACAGCAAAAAACGGTGAAATTCTGAAATATTTTTGCAATTTAAAATAACTGTTTTCTTTTGGAGAGGTACCTTTATACCTTTTCGATGAGGAGGAGATTGCAATTTGGTGCTTCTCCATTTCCATGCTGTGATTGGCTGGTTCCATCAGAGCAGGGGGACATGGGGTAGCCCACCCTTCTTTCCCCTTGTGGAAGTCATTTGTATAGTCCAAACACAAAATTGGAAAAGTGTCAATGTTCAATGTTTTACTGGTGCATTTCTCACTTTCCAAAGCAAAATCAGAAAACATTTGGTCATGTAATGAACACATTAAGTCCAAAAATGATGGGGAACGATTGAACGTGATGCATGCATTCATTTGTCCATTAACAGCTGAGATTGTGTAAGATGTTGCACTACACATCGCTGTCAGTGAGAATACTTATTTCTCTGGATAAGTATAAGATGTGTGTGTGTTGTGGTTCGCATCAGTTCAAGGTTTAAAACATAGTAATGAATGGATTTGGATGGATCTTTGTGACCTCAACACAATTATTAATAGATGTTTCAAAATTTTACACGCTCTCTGACAGGAATTCATGCTGAATTATGCACATTACATGTTTAAAGCCCAATTGGATGAGACGAAATACACCAGGTCAGTGCGTGTTTATCATTTTGCGACTGGAAACCAATTACTGTCCTGCTTCGAGCCAAAGAGAATCGATCAGTGTGTTTTAGCACCCCGTATTTATTAGAAACAGCTCCGCGCGGCTCCATCAGCTCCTGATGAACTTCATACCAGACGGGTTATAGATTCAAGATTGAGCTGCTCTGTCTAAACCCGAGCAGACGGTATAAATTTCCTTTGCGTGCAGCTTTCCAAGTAGACTGCGAATGTGTTTTCTGTTAGAAAATGTGCCTTGTGTAAAAAAAATATATATGGGTGTATGAAATCATGCATTATGAATTTAAATCTAGATTCATGCACTGAAACTGCTGAACCTTCCAGTTCATTTTACCACTAGTTAATAGAAGGTGTCAGATGATTGTAATGATTTAACGTCAGTAGCTATATAATTAGGATGCTAAGAGGTTGCGGCTGGTTGCTAGAGTGTTGCTATGCCGTTGCTGTTCTAGGTGGTTTTTACCATTTTTCTATAAGGTTTCTATGGTGTTCTGGATGATTGCTAGGTGATTGCTTGTTGCTCATTCATTTGTCCATCAGTTGTTTTTGATTTTGCTATTTGCTATCTTCCTTTTTTTTTCTAAGATTTCATTTTAATTTTTTTATATTTCTACCAGTTTTTTCACCATCTTTCTACACTTTTACATTTTTTTAGATTTAGTTTTAACTTTATCTTTCTACCTTTAGATTTTTTTAACCCCTTTTGTTTGTTTACTTTTTATCTTTCTACCTTTTGATTAAAAAAAGATTTTATTAGAATTTTTTTTATATTTCTACCTTTTTTACATTCTATTTATTTATTTTTAGAATCTCTTAACTTTCTCTTTCTACATATTGATTTTTAAAAAAAATGTAAACCTTTTTTTGACTTTCATCTTTCTACCTTTTTTAGATTTAGTCTTTAGTCTTTTAGATTTAACTTTATCTTTCTACCTTTTGATTAAAAAAAACTTGTTTAAATCTTTCTAAATTGTATAAATCGTATATAATATATCTAAAATCTTTTAATTGATTTTCTTTAGGAGTTAATTTAATTTTTTTTTATATTTCTATTCTACTCTTTTTACTTTTTCATCTTTCTACCTTTTATTTATTTTTATTTTTTAGAATCTGTTATAAAATGTTTTATGACATATTTTATGAGATTGTTTTAACTTTTTAATCTTTCTACCTTTTAATTGAAAAAAAGTTTATCTTCCTTTTTATTTATTTTCTTTAGGATTTTACTTTTTCTACTTTTTTAAAAAAAACAATCTTTTTGCCTTTTTTATTTATTTAATTATTTTAGAATATATATTTTTATCCTATCTTTTTATTTATTTTCTTTCACTTTTTTTAAAAATCTTTCTACCTTTTTAAAAAAAAAATTAAATATTTTTAAATACCTCTTCCTTTTTATATATTTCTATATATTTCTATATTAATTTTTTATACCTTTTTTATTTATTCATCTCCTTTTTTTCACCTTTTTACCTTTTTCATTTTTAAAAACAATTTTTTTTTATTGTTCTGCTTTTTCTCTCCCTCTCTTCTTGATTTAAAAACCTCACTGAGACTTATAGACTGTAAAAACCTTTGAGCAATTAACATTTTCTCTGAAATGCACAATTTTAAGCAGTTTTTCCAAATATTTCCAAAACGACTTTATGCAAATTAGAATAATTAGTGGTTTTGATCATTACATTCTGTGAGCTGCAGTTAAAATTCTGTTAACCTCCATGATCCCCATGTCTGTAGCAAACGCAGCCTTCAGTTTTACACCTCATAGTTGTTTGGGGGTTGGGGGCTGTTGTGAATCTGCACAGCCTTTCTGGCAGTAATTGCACTCTCAAGTGCTCTTGTGTGGCTCGCTGGAGAGCTCTTCCTACAGCCAATCAGATGCTCTTGTTTACAGCCTCGTTCCTGCATGGCCTTTTCCTTTCATCAGCCCTTTCGAGCCTCACAGTCACACACATGATGAGTGCAGCTGTTCTGTGAGGAGACGTTCACACCTCGTGAGGAGCTCTGATGATGCACAGACACTCGGATCGATACTGGAGCTCTGAAGGATCTGTCAGCAGAGACGCTGTGATTACAGCACAGTCCTGCGAATGACTTCTGTGATGGGCTGGTACAGGCTATAAACGCACATGAGACCTGATATGGGATTTTATATGAGCCCATTCTGATCCAATATATAGTGAATAGAATGGACTTGAGCAATTGAGACCTACATAATTAGAGCTTTGAAACGTGCTGTGTTATTCTGTGTTGACATAATTTCAAGTGAAACAGGAAGACAGGTGGGACATATCAAGCAGTCTCACCCCCTTTTTTCAAGTAGCCAATAGCGTTGTGTTTATATCACAGCTTGGGCCAGAGCCATTTAACAGCATATGTCACAGCCACAGTCTCATTCATATGAAATAATGGAAAGCATATTTACAATGTCTGAATTGTTCCCTATCCCCTATATGGTGCCCTACGTGTCATTTACTGTACAGAAAATACTGATTCTGTGAACAAGTGACTGATTTCAGCTGCAGCTTCAGCTTCAATTGATAGTGTAGGGGGTGGGATGCTTTGGATTCTAGAGAGCATTTGATTGGACAGAAAGTTTGACGAGAAGCTGAAGGAGCAGGGTGATGTCATCAAAATCGTTGATCCGTATTGGTGGAAGTTAGAGACTGTAAGTTTTGAATATGGATCTTCTAAATACGAATTTTGTCATTATTTTGAAACACACTAGCGTATAGATAACCTTAAGGCTAACATATTCATATCAAAAGCAAAAAACATTTTTATTTCATGGAGACTAGTTAAAACTTTTCTCAACTATCCATCCTTCCATCCTTCATTTTGTGTTTTTCTTTTTCTTTTTTCTAATGTTTTTGTCTCTCTTTCTTGTTTTGTCTTTTATGTTTTTGTCTTTCTTTTGTGTGTTTTCTGTCTTTTTCTTTTGTGGTTTTTCTGTCTTTCATGTTTTCATCTTTCATGTTTTTGTCTTTCTTTTGTTTTCGTCTTTCTTTCGTGTTTTTGCCTTCCTTTTGTTTTTGTCTTTCGTGTTTTGTCTTTCATTTTCGTCTTTCTTTTATTTTTGCCTTTCTTTCATTTTTGTCTTTCTTTTGTGTTTTTGTCTTTCTTTCATGTTTAGTCTTTCTTTCATGTTTTTGTCTTAATTTTGTTTTCGTCTTTCTTTCGTGTTTCCGTCTTTCATGTTTTTGCCTTCCTTTCGTTTTTGTCTTTCGTTTTCGTCTTTCTTTTATTTTTGCCTTTCTTTTGTTTTTGTCTTTCTTTCATTTTTGTCTTTTGTGTTTTTGTCTTTCTTTTGTGTTTTTGTCTTTCTTTTGTTTTTGTAGTTCTTTCTTATTTCACATTTTTCCTTCTTTCTTTCATATTTTTTCGTCTTTTTTTAATCTTTTCAACTTTCCTTCTCACTGTTTTTTTTCTATCTTTTTTCTTTATTTCTTTTTCAGGTCAATATTTTTATTTGCTTTTCTTGTAAAAAAAAATATACCATTTCAGTGCATTGTTTTATTCTGCATTAAAATTAAACTGCAATTTGGCATTTTGTTTGCTATCTTACTACCTTCAGGAATTTCATTGAAAACCAAACTGTATTATCCTTAGTTATAATATTTCAGCAAATTCACTAAAAATATATACGAACTGAAAATGGTCATTATTCTGTTGGAAGATTACAAAGTAGAAAAATACTGCTTTCGTTAAATAGAAAAATGTCTGATTATTCAGTCTGTCATGAAGTGTTTGAAAGCAAATGCATCCTATTGAACACAAGCCTAAATGACAGGGTAAATGCTGATGTAAACGTGTGTTTCATCCCATCTGTATGATCTCATGTGTTGAGGATCTGTAGTTTTCATCAGACGCCACTGTTGAGTTGCATGTTCACCCATCAATGTCATGATTCACTGCAACATGCCTGATGTGCCCTTTGTGTGTTTTTTTCCATCTCCCAGTCTGTCAGGATTAGAAGCAATTGTAAAAACCAGTTCTGCTTGACATTTCTCATGATATTATACAAATTACTGTCAGCTTATATTTCCCTTAGTGCATATGCACATTTAAATGCTTGTAATCCTGCTGAATCTAAATGAGTATTAAATATATACAGTTTATGCATGCACTGTATATGCAACACTGTAAGTTCAGCATTTCACATCCTTTTTCACGTCCCACTTTATTGCATCACACACAACATATGCCACGACGTGCCAAGAGTAATTACACATTCACAAAGCAAGAGGTCATTTTAAACACGTGTGCATGAAATACGGCAGATCACATGACCCACTTTCTTCTTTCTTCCATCTTCAGGCGCAGGAGAAAATAAAGGTCACGCTCACGTTCATCTGCTATTCACTACACAGGCCGCATGACACCATAGATCTCATGAAACTGTAATGAACTCGAGCCGCCGTCGCCCGTTTGACAATTTGCAGAAGGGCTGCTATTCGTCAGACGGTGGGTTAATTGGTTGGGCCTATAGCTGCTTCCCATCAGCTCATTAGTCTAGTCTTGATTGTACGGCATGATTTCATTAAACCCCAGTCGTGTTTCTGCTTGGTGTTGTTGTGTTTCTGCTTCTCACTGAAGGCAGTCTCACCTCAGGTGCTAAAATCACCTTTGCTTCTCTGTTCATAGCCCGAATTAAAATTTTGTTTTGTGTCAGATAAAATAAAAGCTTTGAGATATGATGCAGTATTTAGATTAATATCATGGTTTCCTGAATCTGTTCCCATACAGCCCATGACGTCAAAGATTGATCCACAGACCTTTGAGAGCTCTGCAGATTTTACTGCACATTATGATGCTCTTTGTTGCTTATGAATTGCGTACATTTAGATTTATAAACATCTCTAGAGGTTTTATAAGGATAAAGGGAATTATTTTTCCCCAGGATGAGGGAGATATGTGACCCTGGACCACAAAACCAGTCTTAAGTCGCTGGGGTATATTTGTAGCAATAGCCAAAAATACATTGCATGGGTAAAAATTATTGATTTTTCTTTTATGCCAAGAATTATTAGGAAATTAAGTAAAGATTATGTTTCATTAAGATTTCTTGTAAAATTCCTACTGTAAATATATAAAAATGTAATTTTTGATTAGTAATATGCATTGTTAAGAACCTATTTTGGACAACTTTAAAGGTGTTTTTCTCAGTATTTTGATTTTTTTGCCCCCTCAGATTCCTGATTTTCAAATAGATATATCTTGGCCAAATATTGTCCTATCCTAACAAACCATACATCATTAGAAAGCTTATTTATTGAGCTTTCATATGATGTATACATCTCAGTTTTGTAAAATTTAACCTTATGACTGGTTTTGTGGTCCAGGGTCACATATATTATATTTATATGTCCTGTATATTTTTTATAGAGAGGCATTAAAGGATGTTAGGCAACACAAATGTGCAAAATGATTGACATGCACAAGGCATTTCTGATGGCTGAAAAAGTACATGCTCACTTCCCATAAATGTCTTATTTTTTTTGCAGTCTAAGACAGTAATCTATTCATTGTTTCTGTTGAGAAACTTATTTGCACACACGTGTGTTTGTGTTTGCCTTAAAAGGATATTTAGTGCAGTGTTTTTATAGTATTATTTATATACTATTTTATTGTTATGAATGATAGTAGTATACTATAGTGTACAAGTTACAGTATACCATTATGCTTTTTATTAAAATACTTATATATTACTAGTTTTCATTTCAATGTTAGTTTCAGAAATTTTGCTGTGTGCTTTTGGCATTTTTATTAGTAAAACATGTCTGTTTTTTTTATTTCAATTTTTTATTTTTGGAATATTGCATTGTTTTCTTTAGATTTTATGTTACTAGTTTTAATTGTTATATTAGTTTTAGAAATTTTGTTGTGTGCTTTTGCCATTTTTATTGGTAAAAAACAGTTCCTTGTTTTTTATCTCTATTTTTATTCATATTTAATTTTTTTAAAACATTTTTTTAATTCTATTTCTGTTTTTATTAATATTTCATTTTTCCTTTTGTTTTTATGACTTGTTTTAATTTCATTGCTAGTTTTAGAAATTTTGTTGTGTGCTTTTTGAATTTTTATTAGTAAAAATATTTTAGTTTTTAAATTATATTTCTGTTTTTAGATATTTATTTTATTCTATTTCTATTTCTGTTTTTATTCATATTTAATATTTTTCTTTAGTGTTTATAGATATGTTCTTTAGAAATTTTGTTGTGTGTTCTGTGTTTTTTATTTCTGTTTGTATTTATTTTATTCTATTTCTGTTTTATTAAATTTAACTGGTTTGGTTTTATATTTCTAGTTTTCATTTTAATGTTAGGTTGACAAATTTTGTGCGCTTTTGTCATTTGTATTAAACATAAATCTGTTTTTAAAAATATATTTCTGTTTTTATGTTTATTTATAATTTATTTCTATTTTTATTATTTATTTATTATTTTTTTATATTACTAGTTTTCCTTTTTAATGGTAGTTTTCGAAATTTCGTTGTGGGTTTTTGCCATTTTTATTAGTAAAAAAAATTCATGTCTTAATTTTGTTTTCTATTTTTATTTAATTTATAATATATGATTTATTTATAATTGTTTAATATTGAATAATTTTAGTACTATATTATAGTACTAGAATATCTGTCTACTTATCTATCTATACATATATTTGTGATAATATAGTATTTTTTAGAAAGTATTAGTAAGTATTTTTTTTAGTTTTTGCCGTTAGTTATACAGATTTTCCATCTTATGTTTGTGTTAAATTTTTGTTTAATTTCAATTAACACATTTGTTTAATAGTTTCTGTTAACTATGAAAGCACTTTTTAGCGTTAGTTTAACTTTGCATCATTTGTCTACATACATAAATGATACCTCCTTCATGAGAAGTTTTACTTCTCTTTCAATTTGATGACTGATTATAAATCTTTTGAATGATGTGCGCAGTAAGACCAAGAAAGTTAATGAGGTCACTTTGGATTGATGTGAAATCCTCTCTTGTCTTTTGTCTAATTGAGAGCTTATGTTGTGTGTGTCATGATAATAGCAGTAACCATAGCAGGACATGTTTTGTTGCTACTATCACTTATCACTGCCGTGGAGGTGTTTATATACTGCGGTCTACATGAATCCTCAGGCATTTTAAGCATCTGATCGACAGCAGCTGTTCTGCTCTGTCCTGAACTCCCCGGGTTTCTCAACTGCATCTGATACAGGTCACATAGCATGAAATCAATCTTAAAAGAAGCTGCTTCAGCTTTCACGAGTCTAACTTCATCCAGATGTATTTGTGTGAATCACTCAACGCTAAAAGACTAAGACAAACCCGCTGCAGTGTTAGATATAGGTTGTCAGGGGATTAAATGCAGTGCTGTACACATTCATTGTGATTGTATGTGTTCAGAATATATGTATGCATGTATAACACAGCAGATTAAATGCAGATTTGCCCTCTGTTACAGTGTCTTTTGACTTGGTAATGGCATTGGTCAGAGATTATAATGATCAAAGGAGAGCTAGAAGAGTTTACGGTCACCTGTACCGTAATTATTTATGCTCTCTAGGGCTAAGAGACAAACATCAGGTCTATTGCATGTGATTTGAGAATCAACTTTTAATGTACCAACATTTTTTTCCGTTTAGATGTAAAATATTTACTTGAATAAAGAGATTTACTATTTCAACAATTTAACAACACATTTGCATGTTTATGGTTCTGTGATGTTGATTAGCGTGTCACATGAAAAATATAAAATTTAAAAAAAGAGTATTTAATATTTATAAATTCATTTTACATTAATACTATTAGTGTCTCAGTTCACATGTTTTTTAAGAAGCCTATTAAATGGAATAATAATTATTATTATTATTATTTACATTTACATATATTTACATTTAGTCATTTAGCAGATACTTTTATCAAAAGCGATTATATTGTTGTTTAGTGGTTTAAATTTATTTATAAAAATGAAGTCAGAAGTTATGTAAGTAGTATATTAGTAATGTTAGTTTATTCATTTGTGTGCTTTTTTATTAATAAAACATTTCTGTTTTTAATTTTGATTTCTGTTTGATTTATCTGTTTTTATTCTATTTCTATTTTTATATTTGATTTTTATCTTTTGTTTTTATGTTACTAGTTTAATGTTAGTTTTAGAATTTTAGTGTGCTTTTGGCATTTTTATTTGCAAAAACATATCTGCTTTTTATTTTATTTCTATTTTATTTTTTCTTAATAGGCCTATTTAATGTTTTTCTTTTGTTTCTATATTACTATTTTTATTGTGTTTTTTTAATTAGTAAAAAACTTTTCTAGTTTTTACATTTTATTTACATTTATTTTCTATTTATTTATTTGAATTCTATTTATATTTTTATAATACTTAGGTTTTTTTGTTTGATTTTATGTTACTAGTTATGATTGTAATGTTAGTTTTAGAAATTTTGCCATTTAAACATATTTCAGTTTTTTTATTTTGTTTCTATTTTTATTAGTATTTCATTTTCTCTTTTGCTTTTATATGACTAGATTTCATTTTAATGTTGGTTTTAGAAATTATGTTTTGTGCTTTTGGCATTTTTATTAGTAAAAACATCAGTATTTTATTTTAATTTTATTGATTTTTATTCTGTTTCTATTTTTATTAATGGGCCCTTTTTTTCTTTTGTGTCTATATTACTATTTTTCACTTTAATGTTAGTTTGAGAAATTGTTGTGTGCTTTTGGCACTTTTAGTAAAACTGTTTTTATTTTATTTCTATTTTATTCTATTTCTATATTTTTCCTTTTGTTTATATTACTATAGTTTTCAGGTTTTTTGTTTTGGTATTTTTATTAGTAAACATTTTTAATTTCTATTTTTATTTATTTTTATTCTGTTTCTATTTTATTAATATATCATTTTTAAATTTTGTTTTCATATCACTAGTTTTCATTTTAATATTAATTTTAGAATTATGCTGTGTGCTTTTGCCATTTTTATTGGTTAAAAAGATTATTGGATAATGAACTTTTTTCTTCTACATGCGACTAAACAAACATTTTAACAACTTTTAACATTTTTGAAACAATTTAAAATACTCTAAGCTTTTGCTTTGGTGGAATACTAAAATGTTGTAAATTTCTTAGAAGTTTATTTGATGTTGGAAATTATTTGAATGTATAAATACACTAAAACCCTAGCTCACGATCTGTTCCTAAATGCATGTGGGGTATGTGAACCGCTGTTTGAAAAACCTCGATCTAATGCCTCATCACGAACACAATTTTCCATCTCATTCGAATCATTCCTCACCTTCATAAAGCATCCACTGGTCGACTTTAATTTCATGCTTTCCAATCGCACTCTTATGATTTGTTGAAACTTCTGCAGATGCTCTGGATGTCATCACGCGCCTCTGACATAATTATGTAGATGGATGCAGGCGCGTCGCGTGACCTCTCATCACGACAGGGATTTTCTGTCATCTTCCCTCTCGCTGACGTACTCCTGCGGTCTCTGTTTGCCAAACTGGAGCTGCCGAATTAGAAATGGCCACCCGCACTTCTGTACACACCGCTGACACTTTGACCTCTCTTATTCAGCTCGAATTGAGAGTCTTCAGTCGCTCACTCGATTGGAATCTGAGCGCTGCAGATGTGCAGCCTGCGTCTCATCAAGAACAAACGCTGGAGGTCTGAAAGAGAACCAGGCCACACCATTAAAGAGAAACATTTAGGTAAATTATGATATTTACAGTGATGGAATCGGGACAGTGAGCGTGGAGTGTGTTTATCCTGCCTACAGACATGAAAGATTCATTGTTAGGGCTGAAAGTTATATAGCACCAAGTTTGTCGTTGTTTATGTTCCAGATCTTCTATAATCTACCTGTTTTTGGTGTTTTAAATAGATAGAGCTTCATATGGAAAGTGGGTCAGCTTAGCATAAATTTCAACATGTTTTAATGTCCTTAACTCTATAAAACCTACTGTATCATATTTCTAAGGCTTTTAAATAATCATCATGATTGAACATTGCTGAACACAATCTATTACATGCATTTTTTAGCAAGTAAAAGGCCTTTTAGTATCATTGTATGAACATCCACCTTTAGCTCATTGTTCATGTCTCGTTTTGCTGTGAATGTTTCAGTTATTTTTAACTTAAATATAAAGTATATAAAGAAACTTTTTATATTGTTAGTAATATGTGACCCTGAACCAAAAGAGTACATTTTTTCGAAATTGAGATTTATACATTATATGAAAGTTGAATAAATAAGTTTTCCATTGATGAATGGTTTAGGATCGGACAATATTTGGCCGAGATACGACTGTAAAAAAATGGAGAAAATCACCTTTTAAAGTTGTCCAAATGAAGTTATTAGCAATGCATATTACTAATCAGGTATTAAGTTTTGTTATATTCATGGTAGTAAATTTACAAAATATGGGTGGGGGACACACACACACACAAAAAAAAAAAACGTGTTTGTTAATTGGCCTTCGGCCTTCTGCCCAGTGTGTAATTTTGTTCGGCTTCACCCAAGAATTTTTATTTCGGTGCATCCCTACTACGAACCGAGCTTGTAACAAAAAACAAGAGAATATATATATATTTTTTTCCCATCAAAATACAAACGTACAGTACAAAGCCTATACATTATAAATAACAGTTTATCATTCAAACGCATCGGGAATATGGAAACACTTGGATTTGTGCCGAATTACAGAGGTACGTGAGCCCAACGCCTGCTATTTTTAGTTTCGCTTTGTTTTGGTTTCTTAACTTGATATATTTTGTTTCATTCCTGTTCTGTTCAGAATACCGTTACATTTAGATGATTCATTTTGGAGTCAGGGTAACTAACTTATAGCTATGTTTATAGTGTTTATAATGTTAATACATAATAATATTTCGCTTGATTTGGTATTATTTCTGATATTACACATTTTCTCTAAACATTCCGCTGCTCATTAAATGCATTTGGAGAGAGTGGGTTAAGCAGTAAGCAATCAATGAGAGCCATTTTGAACTTAAAGCTGACTGGTCGAAAATATGTTAAGTACCAACACACATCCTCCAAATACATCTACATAAACCCGCGCTTGCTCTGTCTCGTATGCACGCACGCACTGTCACGATCTAATGCACTTGTTAATGCTGCATCCTTAAAAATCTGGCTCAAATTAAGCACTGGTCGAAACGGTAGGCTACAATTAATTAATTCGTTATGTATTAATTATTTAACAACAACCATCCCGCACTCCCGCCCTCTCCCCGCCCCCCCAACCCTATTAGTTACTTTTTATGAAAAGTAATGTTATGTTACTTTTGCGTTTCACTTTTTCACCTGGCCTAGGCTTGCTTGTATGATTTTAATACAAAGAAGTTCTATTTTTGACAAAAGTAAAAGCTCTTTCACACCAAAAGTGAAAAAGTGATTAAATGTCATGCTGAAGGAAATGTAAGTTTAAAGGGATAGTTCACCCAAAAATAAAAACTGTCATTTAATTACTACCCTCATGTCGTTCCAAACCCGTAAGAACTTTGTTCATCTTTGGAAGAAAAATTGACATGTTCAAAGCTCAGAATCGTAGTGAGGACATTGTTAAACTAGTCCATGTGACATCAGTGGTTCAGCTGTAATGTAATAAAGCTATGAGAGTTTTGCTGCACACAGAAAAACAATTGGTGATTATGAACACGATGCAACTAGTAAAAACAAAAGCAAGTAGTGAATAGATGAATTTACCTGTTGTGTGTGATTGTTTAATGTCCTCAACAACCTCTGAAGGCACAAGTAAGCAGCCACTTTTTTGAAATGCCTAAATGCTTAAGAAGTCACGAGTGGGGTAGTATTGATGCATTTTATTTTGTAGAATACAACTGTTAACCAGACCTCCTTTCAAGCATGCATTTAACCAAAAAACCCATTGATGATAAAACCGGATGAGCTTGATTCTGGGTTTTAGGATTCATTCTTGTAGCCCTCTATTTCTGTTGGTCCGTGATGGACAGTTGATGCACTACAGATCAGGAGAAGTTCAGATACGGCCTCTCGTCCCTCTTTCCCCAGTGTAACGCATGGAATTCCCATTGGTCACGCTTCATATCAATTTGGATTTGCATTTTGATTGCGACTGGAGGGAGCTTAACTCTTCTGAGAGCTAAACAAATGCAAATAGACCAGTGTGTGCAGTAATCCCGGAGTGGAAACAGCAGCTGCTGTGATGCAGTGGAATTCAGGAAGTCCTTTAAGACTGTTTGCTTAATAAGTGGCAAAATAGAGTTGGCACATCGCTGTTTTTTAGTGTCCAAATAATCCCAGACATCACACTTGCAGTTCGTTCCCTCACTGCCTGATCCATATTGGACACAAAGGGGGGATATTTTGACATGCATTGAAATATACTTGTGTTGATTCAGTGAGTGTTTTTGAGGGAGAACTGTAGATTTGCCGTAGTTTTCCAGGCTTGTGGTATCAGATCTTAGAAAAATATTTGCATTGAAAAATATATTTTTTTAATGTTTTTGAAGAAGTCTCTTCTGCTCACCAAGCCTGCATTTATTTGATCCAAAGTACAGCGAAAACAGTAAAATATTTTTACTATTTAAAATATCTGTTTTCCATTTGAATACATTTTAAAATGTAATTTATTCCTTCAATTTCAAAGCTGAATTTTAAGCATCATTACTCCATTAACATGATCCTTCAGAAATCATTCTAATATTTTGATTTGCTACTCAAAAAACATTTCTTCTTCTTCTTATTATTATTATTTTGAAAACAGTTGATTTGAATTTTTTCAGTTTTGTTTTGATGAACAGAAAGTTCAGAAGAACAGCATTTATCTGAAATAGAAATCTTTTGTAACATTATAAATGTCTTTATCATCTATTTTGATCAATACAAGTATTCATTTCTATAATTTGTTTCCCCCCCAAAAAAATTATACTGACTTTCTACTGTATTTTACTCTATTTTCTGAAAATCTTTATTTTATCTGTACACTCTTTTTTTTTTTTTATAAACCTGCCTACTTGGACAGGAAAACATGTCTGACTGACATATTACGTGACCAACCATAGTTTGTATTGTTTTTAAATACTAATGTTAAAAATACAAGCAAAACATATCATTCAGACAGTCTCCACTGTAACAAAACAGCATTTGCAACCCATTGTTTTTTTGCTGAATGTTATATTTCTGAGTACAAAGAAAATGTAGGGCATCGTGCCAAACCTTTTTAGTGGGCTTTTCATGTCAGCATTTTTGTGCTTTAAGCATTTTGATCAGGTACAGTGTTCATTTTAGGTCCTGTGTGAAATATGCATTCATAAATGGTGTGTTAATGTCAGGTAGAGTTCAGTTCTCTCTATATTGAAGTTGAGGAAAGGATTTGTGCAGGTCAGTCGGTCGTTCCGGGATAATCCCAGACAATCCAGACGGCAGGCAGACCAGCCCAAACACAAGCTAATATGACACCAGACCTGCGCACCTGAAATACCACATTTATTAACACAAATCATCAGAGACTCAAATAGACTCACTATATCACACCAAAAAATGTCACTCAAGTTTGTTGTTAGCACCAGTGATTTAACTCATCTGTGACTCCAGGTGTAATTCTGGTTTAAATGACAAATTTATCATGACAGCAGATGAAAATGTATGTTCATCATCTTAAACTGGACGTAATAATCAGGATTTGAAAACAAAGGAGGATTAGATTGTGTCTTCATGACCTGTGACAGCTGTTCAGACACGTGAGACAATGATATTTATTCTTGTGAAATGTCCTAATCTTTCTAATCCATACAAGGAGGAGGATTGTGGACAGATTTACAAGAACCTAAATCTGGAGAGATGCAGTCTATACTGTAACTATAACCGCTTGGTTTGGAAATCTTCCCAAGATAGCTTTTATTTTGTTGGTGTCAAAGACTGTGTATGTTACAATGGCATTTTAGTGCCACGTTAAAAAAATGTATAAAAATCTGACATTACGAGAAAAAGGTTGAAATGTTTAGAGAATAAAGTCGAAAATATTTCGACCTTATTCTTGTAATTTCAACTTTATTCACGAAATATTTCAACTTTATTCTCTAAATATTTTAGCTTTATTCTCATAATTTCAACTTTATTCTCATAATATTTTGACTTTATTCTCAAAACATTTCAACTTTATCTCCGAAAAACACTTTGACTTTATTCTCGGAATTTTGACTTTATTCTCGGAATTTTAACTTCATTTATTTTGACTTAAATATTTAAACTTTTTCCTTGTAATTTTGACTTTATTGTGAAAATATTTCTATTTTTTTCTCGTAATTTTGATTTTATTCTCTAAATATTTCGACTTTATTCTCGGAATTTCAACTTTATTCACAAAATATTTCAACTTTATTCTCTAAATATTTTAGCTTTATTCTCATAATTTCAACTTTATTCACAAAATATTTCAACTTTATTCTTGTAATATTTTGACTTTATTCTCAAAACATTTCAACTTTATCTCCGAAAAACACTTTGACTTTATTCTCGGAATTTTGACTTTATTCTCGGAATTTTAACTTCATTTATTTTGACTTAAATATTTAAACTTTTTCCTTGTAATTTTGACTTTATTGTGAAAATATTTCGATTTTTTTCTCGTAATTTTGATTTTATTCTCTAAATATTTCGACTTTATTCTCGGAATTTCAACTTTATTCACAAAATATTTCAACTTTATTCTTGTAATATTTTGACTTTATTCTCAAAACATTTTAACTTTATCTCCGAAAAACACTTTGACTTTATTCTCGGAATTTTGACTTTATTCTCGAAATTTTAACTTCATTTATTTTGACTTAAATATTTAAACTTTTTCCTTGTAATTTTGACTTTATTCTCGAAATATTTCGACTTTTTTCTCGAAATTTTAACTTTATTCACGCAATGTTTTGACTTTTCTCGTAATTTTCTCAAAACACTTTATTCTCATAATTTTGACTTTATTCTCGAAATATTTCAACTTTATTCTCATAATTTTGACTTTATTCTCAAAACATTTCAACTTTATTCTCGAATCACTTTGACTTTATTCACATAATTTTGACTTTATTGTCGAAATATTTCGACTTTATTCTTGCAAATTTGACTTTATTCTCAAAATATTAAGACTTTAATCTTGTAATCTTATTTATTTATTTATTTTTAATATAGCACTGAAACTCCCTTGTAGTAGTATGTCCAGTTAAAATATAAGTTCACTTTCAGAATAAAAATTCCTGATAATTTGCCTCCATGGTATCCAAAATGTTCATGTCTTTTTGTCTTCAGTCACAAAGAAATTAAGGTTTTTAAGGAAAACATTCCAGGATTTTTCCTCCATATAGTGGACTTCAATGGGGATCAGCGGGTTGAAGGTCCAAATTGAAGTTTCAATGGAGCTTCAAAGGCTCGACACGATCCCAGCCGAGAAATAAGGGTCTTATTAAAGGTTGAAAGTCCAATTTGGACCTTCAACCCGTCGGCCACCAATGAACTCCACTATATATAGAAAAATCCTGGAATGTTTTCCTCAAAAACCTTAATTTCTTTGCGGAACTAGTAATAGTAATGCATTTCTTTGTTTTATAGTAAGTACATTCTTGTTTACTTTTGTATGAAACACCATTTTGCTTCTGTTTTGGGTTGTGTCTTCATTCCCAAAGTACAGTCTTGGTCCTGAAGTAAAACCAGTTTCTGTTCTCTCATAATATCAGTTTCGGAACTGCTCAGATAAACTGGATTGGTATACATTCTGGAGCGCAGCCATGCACTCGCTCTGTTAATCTGAGGCCCTTCTGAGTCTGGCCAGCCTAGATTTATGGTCTGGTATGGTTGACATTAATGCTTAAGCAGTACTGTTCTAATCTGATGTTTGTGTGCTGACATAATTTCCCCCCGTTCTGTGTAGGCCGGCATGAGTCGGCGTCTGTAATCTCACTGTCCTTGCTTCGGTGAGGTTTAATTCTGCTCTAATGCAGAATTTCATCTGCATTGTCTTTCAAACAGACCATTTTCATCCATCTGTAAGTGAAATTCAGTTCACATGGGGCTTAATGTGTCTGCAAGGGAAGAGGGTTTTTTTATCCAGCATGGCGTGTTTTTGTTGCTGACAGGGGTCCTGTGCAGATAAAGAGGTCTGACTCAGATGAAACGCTCTGACATGAGAGAAATTCAAGCCGTCTCTTCGTATATGCAGATTCTTGCTTTGTCCTGCTGTTTTACTGTGTTAAATGGCCGATTTTTAGAGAATTCTGAAATTGTATTTTGCACAAAAAAGAAGCTTATTTTATTTTATTATTATATATTTTTTCCAAATCACGAATTTTGAAATTGTATTCTATACAAAAACAAGCCTTTTTTGGGACATTTTATTTTATTTTATTTTATTTTATTCCAAATCAAGAATTTAAAAAATGTATTTTGCACAAAAAGCCATTTTTAAGACTTTTTTTTTTTTTACTATTTTTAATTGCATTTTGCACAAAAAGAAACCTTTTTATTGTATTTATTTATTTATTTATTTATTTATTTATTTTCAAATCATGAATTTTTAAATTGTATTTTGCACAAAAACAAGCCTATTCTTTTGGGAACTATTATTTATTTTATTTATTTTTATTTCAAAATCGAGAATTGTGAAATTGTATTTGGCCAAAAAGAAGCCTATTTATTTTTTTTATTTTTTATTTTTTTATTTTATTTTTTTCAAAATCAAGAATTGTGAAATAGTATTTTGCACAAAAAAGAGGCATATTTATTTTATTTTATTATTTTTTTCCAAATCAAGAATTTTGCACAAAAAGAAGCCTATTTTTAGGACTATTAATTTTATTTTATATTATTTTATTCTAACTCAAGCATTGTATTTTGCACAAAAAAGAAGCTTTTTTTTGGTAGAACATTAATTAAATTTTTTTATTATGGTCTTTCAAGTATTTTACATACTTTTTTATGCTGGTTAAAATAAATAATTTAATAAAACTTTGGATTACATTGTTTAATTACTGTTGTACTATTAGAGTGCTATATATTTATATATAATATGTAATAAATCTATTTTTAAAAACTCAGTAATTAGTATTTGCTAAACGAAAATTTGTCTAAACTAATTCAAACTATTTAACAACCAGTATACATCTCAAACTGACTAAATATCAGCTGATTTGTGAATTTGGGAGTATAGTTGTTAAGAAAATGTCATTACAATGCAAAACACCCTTATTGTCTATGTGCAAAACAACATAATTTTTTGTTTCTATCTTTTGATTTAGAGGTGAAATATGACCCAGATAAGTTTGTGACAAGTTTTGTGAGATTCACTGTTCTCTGTAGAAAACAAGGTTTCAGTTTCTAAACGCTGAGCATCAGGGCATATAAAAATAGCACAAAGCGGGACTGTCACTGGCTTTCAGGTTTCTGCTTTGTTGAAAAGCACTCCTGCTTCAGAGAGGGTGCCATGTTGGGACCCTATTTCTGTCTGCCAAAGAGTGTACTTTACCTCGAAGGGGCACGTGGTGAAAGTGCCTGCAAGGATCATTAACTATTCATGGAAGTACATCCTTGCTAATGGGACTTACAACTATTTTAATTATTGATGTTGTAATTGACAGCGCGGTCCTGCCTCCCCTCACGGGAGCGGCTGAATTTACGTGTATGACATTGTTCGTCGTCCCCATCCTGTGACCCTTCCCGTCTCATCTTCCATCTGTCTCAGAGATCAGCGTGATTTTGCATCTGTCATTGATAATATGTTGTGCCAACCGGGCTGTTTTTTCTCCTCGGCCGGTGGTTAATGTTGACGGACAGCTGTCGGCCGGGCTTACGCTGATGATGTAAAGACGGGCATGTGGAGCGGCGGACGCTGCTGGCGGGAAGCTGCATTAATTGGTGATAAATGAATGCTTATCGGCGGTAAAAACACGAGTGGAAGCCCTCGGGGAGGTTATCTCACACCAGCGCAGATTAAACACTCATTAGGGCAGTAAATTGCAGCCGGATCTGTCACTTAGCGTCACGTCAAAGTGCCGCGATCATTAGTTATCTCGCGGGGAGGTGGGTGGACGGGGGGGTCGTTCTCTTAATTAGATAAAGTGATAAATAAAATGCAAAATGACATTCCTCAATGTTCACACATCGTCTGTTGTATCGTCTTGCCTTTGTGATTTTCATGAGTGGGTTTTGCCAACTGAAGCATCACTATTACTATTCCTCGTAGAATTAGAGATTTGTTTAAATCCTTAACCTGAAGTAATAAAGGGGTCATTGGATGCCCATTTTCCACAAGTTCATATGATTTAGGGTCTTAATAAAAAGTCTGTAATATACTTTCGTTAAAAATTCTCAATAGTAGTGTAAAAAACCACCCTTTTACCTTGTCAAAATCAGCTTTGCAAAATATCAGTTAATTTTATCGCATGGACGATTTAAATGCAAATGAGCTCTGCTCGCCCCGCCCCTCTCTGATGAGGGATTATGAGCTGTAATGTTTACTTTAGCCGCATTTAGCCAGGTTTAGCTGCATTTAGCTGTGTTTATCGGCGAAACCTGCCAACAAGCACATTATTAAGAAAGGCCATTAGCAAAGATGCATAAAAAAACCCTTATACTCACTTCAGCTGTGGGTGAAGCTGCATCACGAATGATTCACATGAACATAGATGCATATGTAGATCGGGATCGGCCCTTTCCTTTCCTTTCCAACGAAAGTAACGTCCTCTGCTTCTTAAGCGGCTCAGATGTCGAGAGTAAATGAGGACTGCTATGTTCATTATTACATCCAACAACAGAACACCTCAGTCACTCAATTAGAGTCTTCCTTTGCACCTGAGTCACACAATGGCGATCGTATTCGGACTGTTTCAGCTCAGTGAGGGCGGGTCTAAGGTAAGACGCTCATGTCAATCAGCTGTGTTTCGTCACAACGATAAGAAGCTAAGAATGAACTGATTTTAAAAAGGGGATGATATTACTTTTAAAGATTAAAAAAATACCACTGGGTGGATTTTTATCATTGTAGGGTGGTTGTGTACACAAACTGCCAACACACATTAATGTTCAAACAACATGTAAAAGGTAGATTTGCATCCAATGACCCCTAGTTCACAGAACAAAAATGTACAGATAATTTACTCACCCAAAATGCTTTTAAATGCAGCTTCAAAGGGCTCTAAACAATCCCAGCCGAGAAAGAAGGGTCTTATCTGGTGAAACGATTGGTTATTTTCGAAACAAATTGACAATTTATATACTTTTTAACCTAAAATGCTCATCTCGTCTCGTCTCTATGATGCACACGTGTAGTCTGTGTAATTAGGGTCAATACAGTTGGGGTATGTCGAAAAACTCCCATCTCGTTTTCTTCCGCAACTTCAAAATAGAAGGCAATAGTGCTGTAATTTAGCTCATTTCAGTTCAAGATTTGTGTCTTTAAGCAAGTCAGAGGCGACAGGTGAGGCTTAACTTGCCCATTTGTACTACAGACATGAATGTTTTACATATATTATATGTGTGACCCTGGACCACAAAACCAGTCGTAAATTGCACAGATATATTTAAAATTATTAGGGATTTTAAGTAAAGATCATGTTCTATGAATATACTTTGTAAATTTCCTACCATAAATATATCAAAAGTTAATTTTTGGATTAGTAATATGCATTTCTAAGATTTTCATTTGGACAACTTTGAAGGCAATTTTCTCAATTTTTTTTTTTTTTTTTTTTTTGCACCATCAGATTCCGATTTTTTTTAAATAGTTGTATCTTCCTATCCTAACAAACCATACATCAATTTAGCTTTCTATTTATTCAGCTTTCAGATAATGTATAAATCTCAATTAAAATAAATTACCCTTTTGACTGGTTTTGTGGTTCAGGGTCACATATGTTTATAAAAATATGCATAATATACATAACATTTATTTTTGTTTAGTTTTTTTCCCTTTAAGGGATATTTTACTTAAAAATTAAAATTCTGTCATTATTTACTTACATTTACCACTAGTTTTGACATCATCTGACAGAACATATGAGAACCAATGGCATTTGATGTCAGAATTGGTGTGATATCTTGTAAATGTGAATAAAATGAGCTACAGAGAAGAGGTTTTTAGTAAATAACAAATATTGAAATCAGTTTTTTTAAATTAATGGTATAATGTTTTTTTAAGAAGTCTCTTCTGCTCACCAAGCCACGATTTAGGATTTCTCTTTTGAATGAAGTATCCTTTTAAAGCGTACCTAATATGACTGAAGTCTGCTCTACTAACTGCACTGTTGAGATGATAGATCTCCATCTTTACTGACTGTGCTGTTGTGGCTTTCCCTCTATTATTTTATAGAATAATTTCAGTTTACAGCAGTCATTCCATATCTATGCCAACAGTTCTTTGACAATACCAGCAGGTTTTTCTTTTTATTTTGGGATTTTTGACCTAGATGAACTCACAGATAGTGTCCTGATGCATTATGGGTACTTATTTGCTCAGTCACAAACCGATGCTGGTGTGCTCATAGGTCTAAACACGAGCCGTTGTAGCCAGGAGCATGCATGCAGACAGACGTACCGGAACGTTCCGTACTGCAGTGACAGCTGCGTTTACCCAGAATGCCTGCAGCTCACCTTTGCACCTTTGTGTTGTGGGGTGACCTGCCTGCCGGCTTGCAGCTTAATGAGAGTAGATGAGTGAGTTCTTTCAGGAGCATGTATGGCATAATGAGGGTGAATCAGGATGAACGGAGCCTGGTTTGGATGGAAACGCCGGCGGTGCTGCATGACTCACCTGTGAGAGATAATTCAGGCTGTTTTTTAAATCTTGTCTAGTTTAATCTTAAATTATTTGGATAAGCAGGGTTATTGTTTACCTAACTAAAACTAAAACCTTAAAGAAACTTTTGCTTCTTGAAATAAAAAAAACCCATAAACATATTTTATTTCAGCCAGAGCAGAATTTCTCATTTGTAATTATTTTAATGTGATTTACTAAAATAACAATAAAATAATAATAAATGGTACAAATTTAAAAAAAAGTTTTTGGACTGTAAGTTTTTAATGTTTTTTAAAGAAGTCTCTTCTGCTCACCAAGCTTGCATTTCTTTGATCCAAAGTACAGCAACAACTGTAACATTTTGAAATATTTTTACTATTTAAAATAATTGTTTTCTATTTTAATTTATTTTAAAATGTAATTTATTCCTGTGATCAAAGCTAAATTTTTAGCATCACTACGCCAGTCTTCAGTGTCACATGATCCGGGGGGGAATTAAATTTTAAATTATTAAAACAGTTATTTTAAATGGTACAAATATTTTAAAATGTTATTGTTTTTGCTGTACTTTGGATCAAATAAATACAGGCTTGGTGAGCAGAAGAGACTTTTTTAAAAAACATTAAAAATCTTACTGTTCAAAAACTTTTGACTAGTAGTGTAATTAAAATGTAATATATTTAAAAAATAAAATTAATATGTAAATAGACCTAATTTAAAACTAATAATGGTATCTTGATACTAAGATAACATGGTTGGTGAGTTAAAGTAATAGAAAAAACATATGTTGCCATGACCTTTTGAGCATATAATGTTTTACATGCCTCTGTGATATTCTGATTTCTAGATATGACTTAAAGAAACATGAACAATTGAGCTGGGTTTTTGAAAAAATCTTTCAAAATGACTCAAATCACCCAACTTCAAGTTATTTTTAGTTTTAGTGACATTTTGTGTAATTTGTTTGTGTAATGTTTCTGAACCTAAAATCAGTATTATTGCACTTAATTAAAAATGCACATTTCCAATTTGTTTATATTTGTATTTAATTTAGTTTAATTGAATTTATTTTTTTATTATTATTATTATTATTTGTATTATTATTATTATTTTTTTAAATTAAATGTTTTTTTTTTTTTGTAGTAAATTTTTTAACAATTTTTTTTTTAAATCAAAAAGACCATTGTCCCCTCCTCCAGTCACCCTGGCCTGATTGTACAGCAAGTACAGTAGATAATGCCATTGGTTGTTAAATGGAGATCTGTCCTGCTCATCCATGCAGAAAATCTGGATTAGTCCTTTAGTCCACAGATTTTGAATTACAGTGTACAGTATTTGTTATTTTCATGCCAATTTTACTGGCAAAATCCATTCATGTGCTGTTGAGCTACAAAATTGAAATCACTGCCGCAGGATTGGTCCTATTTCTGAATAATAGATCTGAAAAGGTTTGTTTTTACCAGTTTGTGAACCTAGCAATTACCATATAGACTAAAGGTTAAAAAACAGCTATGAGTTAAATATTGTTTCGTATGCATCGAAGATCTGCTTTTGTATCCAGGAGACAGTTTATAGATTATCTTGTGTTTTGGGTCTTGTGTGTTGAGTGAGACGTGTGTGTATATTGGATTTGATATGGTGAGTGTTTGTGCATCCGCTGGCACCATTATCTTTCTGGCCCATTTTCACCAGATGAATATTCATGATGTTCTCTCCCTCCTCATCTGAATACAGTTCATTTGTGCAGTGTGAATCAGCTGCACGCCATTATAATATCTAGTTCAATGTGAATATTTTTGCATGTCTGACAAGGCCTTTTTTAGTAACTCCTGTTCCTTTTTACTTTAAATTGCAGTTTATCAGTGATGGAAAATAGTGCAACCGAAAGTGAAGGCTTTGAGATTGGGATGCTTTGTTGATCTTTGTGGATATGTTGCAAAAATGCATTGCAGCAATGCTTTATGGGGGTGAATTTGCAAAAGGGCAATGATGATGACAAGAATTAATGTAGTAATTCTTTTAAATATACTTCCTGTAATAATTTAAAATACTACTGTAATAATTATTCACATGCAAAAAAAAAGTTTAATAAGGTTTAATAAGTGGGATTTCTTGCCTTATAAATGGGGTTGGGACCATCAGTTGTGTTGTGCAGAAGTATATATAGTGTATATATATAGTATATATAGAATTAAAAAGAGTAAAAAATAAAATAATAAAGATATATACATGTGTAAAATAGAATAGAATAATTAGAATAATTCTAAACCATATAAAAATTATACAAATAATTATTAAAAATTTCATATACTGTACACTACCAGTCAAAAGTTTTTGAACGGTAAGATTTTTAATGTTTTTTAAGAAGTCTCTTCTACTCACAAAGCCTTTTCTAAAGTACAGCAAAAACAGTAAAATTTTGAAATATGTTTATTATTTAAAATATTTTTTTTTCTATTTTAATATATTTTAAGATGTAATTTATTCCTGTGATTTGAAGCTAAATTTTCAGCATCATTGCTCCAGTCTTTAGTGTCACACGCTCCTTCAGAAATCATTCTAATATCCTGATTTATTGCTCAAGACAGTTTTATTATTATTATTATTATTATATTGTCAATATTTAAAACAGTTGAGTACATTTTTGTTATTTTTATTTTTTGGGGAAAGAAATTAGAGAAATTAATAATTTTATTTAGCAAGGATGCTTTCAATTGATCAAAAGTGATGATAAAGACATTTATAATATTGCAAAAGATTTCTGTTTCAGATAAATGCTGTTCTTCGGAACTTTCTATTAATCAAAGAAACCTAAAAAAATCTACTCTGCTGTTTTCAACATAATAATAAAAAATGTTTTTTGAGCAGCAAATCAGAATATTAGAATGATTTCTGAAGGATCATGTGACTAGATTAAGGATGCTTAAAATTCAGCTTTAAAATCACAGGAATAAATTAGATGTTAAAATATATTCAAATAGAATATATTATATATTATATTACATTATATATGATATGCAAGAGAGGTTTTTAGCATGCTGACAGAGAAAAAAAAAGGATAGAAAGAAAGAAAAAAAGAAAAGCATCACTAGTCAACCACTAATTGACTGCTTTTATATACTCTTGACATATGCTTTAACTCTTCTGACACATTTATGTCGGTAATTAGTATTAAATGACTTCCAAACACGAAGTCTGACCTGGAAGCGCATGGAATAATACAGTACATGGTAGGACTCATCTGTATGGTTTGTTTTTGTTACTTCAAGATCCTTTAATCCGGTCTCAGTTTTCAGCGCCCCGCTGAGAATAATTGGTTTGTTTTGAGTTTAGTCACACGCCTGTTGTCTGGTAGGACTCTGTGGACGTGCAGAGGTCTAACGGGTCTCCGATCTTCCAATTTGCCCTTATGAGTGTGAGTGCAAAACACCCTCCGTCTACTCCAGCCTCCCGCTGCGCTCCGTCCTCGTTTGTTTGTAACCAATTACAGCCTGAGAGAGAGAGAAAACAAACATACATCAGCTTGGGCGAGTCCTGTGTGCCCATGCTAAAATTACCCATGAGGCCCTAAAATGAAAAGCAGCTGATGTCTGCAGGATCCCAGATCTCTTCTGCTTCTGCGTCTGCAGAGCAACACAGTCATGATGGTTTGTGAAGACGTCGTGAACATTAGATCATTGTCCGTGATTCAGTTTTCTACTCCACTTCCTCACCTCCTCCAAGACTAGTTGAAGGCTATTATTATATGATGATGCTTTCTGAATATATAGTGCATGTTTGTGCAGAAATATTATGTATGGCGTGTTCTGTGCCAGAGATCATTCATGTTGTCATTTAAAAAAATGTAAAATACATTATATACAGTCAAGCACGAAATTATTCATACCCCTGGCATATTCTGACTTAAAGTTACTTTTATTCAACCAGCAAGTTTTTTTTTTTTTGACCGGAAATGACACAGGCTTCTCCCAAAAGATAATAAGACGATGTACAAGAGGCATCATTGTGGAAAAAAATATTTCTCAGCTTTTATTTACATTTGTACATTGTTTTATTATCTTCTGGGAGACGTCTGTGTCATTTCTAATAAAAAAAAAAACTTGCTGGTTGAATAAAAGTAACTTTAGTCAGAATTTGCCAGGGATATGAATAATTTCGGGCTTGACTGTATTTATCTATATACACCAGCATGGTATGGTATATAACCATACAACTTTTGATGTATTGTATGATAAAGGCATGCAAAGTTGCTGCAAGTCAGTCATATTGGTTTGACAATATGAGAATTTTTCAGTTAATGCACGGGAATGGAAATGTCTGTTAGTTTTATTCTATCTCAGCATGTGCTTTAGAGCATGCTGCTGGAACATTGTATCAGACGTGCTGCGGTTTTCTGTTTTTAACAGCGTTCTTACACCTCTAGCTCTCACCTCCATTCACTGCTCCTCTCTGCGACTGTGATCAGGAGGTGTTCATGTGAGCGACTGACAGGTACTGCTCATCTTTTGCTCCCAAAGAAAAGCTTCTGTTCCTCTATTTAGGGCAGGGGTCCCCAAACTTTTTTCTGAGAGGGCCACATAATTTTCTTTGCTTTAATGGGGGGCCGGTCGGTTTATAAAAGAAAATACCATGGGCTGGACTGACTACTAGTATTATTATTATTATATTATGATTTTACCTGTATTTATTCTACATTTTAATGCTAGAATAGATTAATTTGTTATGCACCACACAGACAACTGATCATTTCTTTTCAAAAGATATACAGGTGCATCTCAATAAATTAGAATGTCATGAAAAAGTTAATTTATTTCAGTAATTCAACTCAAATTGTGAAACTTGTGTATTAAATAAATTTAATTCACGCATACTGAAGTAGTTTAAGTCTTTGGTTCTTTCAATTGTGATGATTTGGCTCACATTTAACAAAAACCCACCAATTCACTATCTCACCAAATTAGAATATGGTGACATGCCAATCAGATTATCAACTCAAAACACCTGCAAAGGTTTCCTGAGCCTTCAAAATGGAGTCTCAGTTTGGTTCACTAGGCTACACAAGCATGGGGAAGACTGCTGATCTGAAAGTTGTCCAGAAGACAAGCATTGACACCCTTCACAAGGAGGGTAAGCCACAAACATTCATTGCCAAAGAAGCTGGCTGTTCACAGAGTGCTGTATCCAAGCATGTTAACAGAAAGTTGAGTGGAAGGAAAAAGTGTGGAAGAAAAGATGCGCAACCAACCGAGAGTACCGCAGCCTTGAGAGGCTTGTCAAGCAAAATCGATTCAAGAATCCACTGTGTTTTTTTAATCACACGTAAACTCTGCCTTCAGCATTTGCAGTGCTTCCACAGACTTTTCAACTGGGAATGGGCCACTGGTTTCTCAGCTGAAAAACATTGGGTAACTGGGAGATGAGTGAAGTCTTGCTTTCGCACCTGTCCCACAAGCAGTGCTAGTTTCACCTAAAATGCTATTGAGTCATTTTGTCATCACTTTGAATTTTCTAGCTGCCTCGCGCATCACCTGTTCGATTGCAATGACACATGTTGAATGTACCATTCTGTTGGTGAATTTAACAAATAATTAGGATATGTTAATAACTAAGGGAAATTTTAGTTTGAAAGCCAACCTTTATAATCAAATACCGATATGATATAAGTAAAACATTTTAATTTTTCATTTTTAAAATATGTCTCTGGCATTGTTCAAAGGGCCGATACAAATGTGGGGGCGGGCCTTAGTTTGGGGACCCCTGATTTAGAGGATGGTAATGGAGACTTTATCCCTCCATCCTCATCCATCATTAATAGAACTCGAGTGTTCCAGAGTAAACAGTATGTGCATCTTAAAAGTAGTCTGCTTTTTGCACTTTTTTACCTATAACTTTTAATTCAAGTCCGGTTTAAGGTCAAAAATGGGCAAGGAAGCTTTGACATTTTATTCTTTTATATTTTTTTATTCTTTAGTAGTAGTAGGAGTAGTATTATCATTTTTTTTTAATTATTATAATTTTTTTAATCTTGTTTTTTAAAGTGGAGTTGCTTTGTAAAGAACAACTAGAAGTTTAATCTGTTTCTTTCTGTACAAAATTTATATACAGTATGATTACCCAACGATATAATTGTGCGAGGAAAGCATTAAAATATTTTTTTTTCCTCACATCTCGTATTTATTCCCTTTAGGGGTTCCATAGTATGTGTAATTTCCTGTCTGAACACTAGGGACTACCCATACTATAGACTGTAGAGATGCGCGGATGGGCTCAATCGTCACCCGAATCCGCAGCTTCAAATAAATTATCCGCCCGCCACCCACCCGCACCTATATTTTTCTCTGATTTAGATAACCGCACCCGACCCGCACCCGATCGTCATATTACACTTATTGTAATTCTTAGTTTTGCATGATGAAATGATAAATTGATGGTTCATGTTAACAGCAGATTGATTCAGCTGATCTGCAAATCGCTGCACACTTATACGTTTATCACTCATGATTTTAAGCCAAATCCATGCAGAAAAGAATAACATTAACTGACATCTGGATGCGACTCTCCGCAATCTCTGACGAAATCGGTCGGGTTTTCTCTCTATTAGAGCTGTTCTGAACTTAGTATTTGAACGCATGCTTGGACTGAAGTTTACAGGGGTTCACCAGTTTAAGAAAGGTCTGACCGTAAAAATCTGCTTCTTTTCATTTTTAAGGTATTGTTTTCATTATAATCTACTGATTCAAATAAGTAATCAATAATAATTATAGCCTACCACTGCGCGCCTAGCCTGACATGCTTTCGCGTAAGAATGAACAGGCAGCATGGACGCATCAGGCAAAATCGTCAAATATATTTCAAAAGAAGCCGGCGCCACGGTCCTGACCACATCACTGTCTTTACTGGGTGTTTTTAGGGAATATTTCAATTTATTAACATGCGACTGAATTAGCTATTCATGTGTTGGACTGTCATGATTTTGGCTAATGCAGGACACTTCTGAATGATGCGCATCAGAGACGTGGGTAAACGCAAAGCGACCAATGCACTACACCGCTGCATTACCGTGCTCAATAGCATTAGCACAGGCATAACTCCCTTCAAACTTTATATGGAATGTCAACGTTTCTGTCACCAAAAACTTAGAACAGGCAAACACACACACGCACACAAATGAAATCGTCTCTGCCTGATGAAAAACATATTTAAAACACGTTCAAGTTTTAGAAAATGTAGTTAATATTTGCATCATTATTGATTTATCTCATCCACCCGCGACCCACCCGCAAATAATCAGAATGCATTTTTTTATTACCCGACCCACCCGACCCGCGGATTATCCGCAGCGCCCGCGGATATAACCGCCATCCGCGCATCACTAATAGACTGGTGTGTTTTTATATCAAAATACTGGTGTGTTTAAAGGGGTCATCGGGTGCCACATGCACTTTTACAAGCTGTTTGAACTGAAATGTGTGTTGGGAGAGTGTGTACACAACCACCCTAGAATGACAAAGCTCCACCCAGTAGTTTTCTTTTAATTAAGTAAAATAATTTGCCTCTTCTCACATCGAGCCGTTCTCAGATGCCTGTCATTGTGGCGTAACACCGACAGAGGCTGTTCCTGCGATAGTTGGTAGATAGTAGTGTTTTAGCATAGACCCGCACAGAGTCAGAAGTAGACTGACAGCACTGAGGGAATGTGGCCACAATCTACCTAAATGGGTTCATGTTTATGCGAATCATTTCTCACCATACTGCTTTAAAAACAAGTGTCAGTATAAAGCAGTTTTTGCGAAGCTGCTGCTGAAAAATGGGTCCGTAAATATTCGTGTTCTTGCTTCATCTCTACCAGAAGATTAAGTGAGTGTAATTTCTTTTTATATGAATCTTTGATAATCGCCTATTAAATAATGTGCTAAAGTTAGCGCGTTTCAGGATGAATGGTTATGTCGTCTTCTCTATGTACATCCGTCTCAATATAATTCCTAATCGCACGTTTATATTGAACAATGCATTTAGGTGATTGTCTATTTACAAACTGTGTACGTTGTAGTAAAACTACATTAAGCTTAGCTTTGTAACGCTAGATGGTTTAAAACGGTGTCTGTTTATGATTAAGAAGTCATGTACAATAATTTTAAATCGGTTTGGATCAGTTATAACTGCATTAAGAATGGTAACGTTAACGCAAAACCTGCAAAAGTGTTTACAGCCCGCAACTGCACATGAGTAAAGACCATAACACTCACATTTATGTATTTCAATATTAGGATGGGGTAAGTTATGTTAACCAATCACATTTTGCTCTAATTCAATCAGCTATACCTCAGTAAACACATCGGGTTCGTATCTCTCTCAGTACGCTACCCTGACATACCCTTATACAAAGATAAATCAAAGTGACATTAAGTTTACTAACCATTCAGACACGTCCAGTATAAGCCGTAATTGCCGAACTTCTTTGCAGGTGTCATCTTGTTTCGGTTCCAACTCCGGTTTTTAAATTAAATTTTAAATGGATGGGGTTGTACAGTGTCTTCAAAGCCCCCCCAGTGCCATTTTTCCCCAAACTTTACAACTAAACCCCCAACTGTTGTCTAGGCAACACCCCGTGTGCTGTATAATGACACGCCCCACAGAACTGAGGAGCAGAGGTTCATATCATTTAAAAGGCCAGGTACTGATATCGCTTGCTGAGAACAGAGGCATTTTTTACCAGGTAAAATGAGTGTTTTTTTACATTACCATAGAGAATTTTTAATCAAAGTATATTACAAACTTTTCATTAGGACCCTAAAGCATTAAAAATTAACTTGTGGAAAATGGGCATCCTATGACCCCTTTAATGTCCAGTGAGCACAAAAAAAAAATCGATTTTTAATTTAATCGTGTCCCCAAGAATCAATATGATTCAAATCGTGAGGTACTGAAAGATTCCCACCCCTACAATTTAATGGCTCAGAAATTACATCTACATTGCCCCCTACAGGTTTGTCTTATTGGAACACTTGCACTGCATTGACCAAGCGTTCATGTTTATGTACTTGCACAGAGATGTTTTTGCCCTAGTCATGTGACCTAGGCATTTCAGGCTGGCGTCTGTCAACCTCCTCAGGCACTCAGTTATCAGGCTCTATATTTAGCTCAGCTGTTAATTGTTAATTGGCGATACAGTAAATAGAGCAGTTTATCCTGCCAACACACAGTGATGTGTAAGTGCTAAAGGCCGTGCACCCGCCACACTCCTGACATGCACACGATCCATGTAGTCTTCCTGGGTCTGTTCGCATGTTCGTATGTGCCGCCCCCCTCGGGGCCTTAAACAAACCCTGGAGCGGGAGTGATTGGTGGGGCTGCAGGTTCACAGAGCGCCCGCCCGCTGAGCTTCAGACGTTTCACACACAACGCTGATGGCACTGCTGATACGGCTTTCGCTCTGTCCCTAGAGGTGAAACGACCTTGGTGCCCTGCGAAGTGAAATTGCAACCCTGCAAAATGAGGAGAGAGGTCGTGACGGGGGCTATGGGGCTTATGGGAATGGAGCAGTCGGAGG
>NC_133381.1:5990822-6025166 GCF_049309525.1 Garra rufa | reverse complement strand
ATATATATATATATATATATATATAATATAATATACTGTGAAAAGTATTGCATTAACACATGTTTTTCTATACACATGTTTATTCCCTTTGTGTGTATTGGAACAAAACAAAAAAAGGGAGGAAAAAAGCTAATTTGACAATGTCACACAAATCTCAAAAAATGGGCTGGACAAAATTATTGGCACCCTTAACTTAATATTTGGTTGCACACCCTTTGGAAAAAATCACTGAAATCAGTCGCTTACTATACTACACTACAAAGCAAAAAGGCAGTAACTGCATTTTTGGTCAATTATCATTTTATCATTTTATCAATTATCATTTTCATGACATTCAAGGCATCCTTTGTTATGTGACAAAATATCTTATCTCAAATGTGTGTGATTTTGCGGCATCCTCACGGGACGGTTTTAACATTGGATAACAGGCTGGATGACGGGATAACTTTAAAGTCATTTTTCTCAGTTCTGCACTCGGCGTAGTTACTGCCTTTTTGCTTTGTAGGGCAGTGTAACCCAGAATTTTGGACCACTCTTCCTTTGCAAACTGCTCCAGGTCTCTCATATTGGAAGGGCGCCTTTTCCCAACAGCAATTTTAAGATCTCTCCACAGGTGTTCAATGGGATTTAGATCTGGACTCATTGCTGGACACTTCAGAACTCTCCAGCGCTTTGTTGCCATCCATTTCTGGGTGCTTTTTGACGTATGTTTGGGGTCATTGTCCTGCTGGAAGACCCAAGATCTCGGACGCAAGCCCAGGTAACCCTCAGATTTCATGATGCCTTGCACACAGTCTAGGCACCCAGTGCCAGAGGCAGCAAAACAACCCCAAAACATCTTTGAACCTCCACCATATTTGACTGTAGGTACTGTGTTCTTTTCTTTGTAGGCCTCATTCCGTTTTCGGTAAACAGTAGAATGATGTGGTTTACCAAAAAGCTCTATCTTGGTCTCATCTGTCCACAAGACATTTTCCCAGAAGGATTTTGGCTTATTCAAGTACATTTTGGCAAACTGTAGTCTTGCTTTTTTATGTCTCGGTGTCAGCAGTGGGGTCCTCCTGGGTCTCCTGCCATAGCGTTTCATTTCATTTAAATGTCGACGGATAGTTTGCGCTGAAACTGATGCTCCCTGAGCCTGCAGGACTGCTTGAATTTCTTTGGAACTTGTTTGGGGCTGCTTATCCACCATCCAGACTATCCTGCGTTGCAACCTTTCATCAATTTTTCTCTTCCGTCCACGCCCAGGGAGATTAGCTACAGTGCCATGGGTTGCAAACTTCTTGATAATGTTGCGCACTGTGGACAAAGGCAAATCTAGATCTCTGGAGATGGACTTGTAACCTTGAGATTGTTGATATTTTTCCACAATTTTGGTTCTCAAGTCCTCAGACAGTTCTCTTCTCCTCTTTCTGTTGTCCATGCTTAGTGTGGCACACACAGACACACAATGCAAAGACCAAGTGAACTTCTCTCCTTTTTATCTGCTTTCAGTTGTGATTTTTATATTGCCCACACCTGTTACTTGCCCCAGGTGAATTTAAAGGAGCATCACATACTTATCCACAATTTTGAAAGGGTGCCAATAATTTTGTCCAGCCCATTTTTGGAGTTTTGTGTGACATTATGTCAAATTTGCTTTTTTCCTCCCTTTTTTTTTTGTTTTGTTCCAATACACACAAAGGGAATAAACGTGTATAGCAAAATATGTGTTAATGCAATACTTTTCTTTGAGAAATACTTGATTTTCTGGAAATTTTTCAGGGGTGCCAACAATTTTGGCCATTTTTTTTTTTTTTTTACTACATACTACAATAATCTTCGATTTACATTTAAAATAAATAAATTTGACAGTATGGTTGCAATTAATTTCATTTGAAGCAGTTTTACTCCAAAATTGCTATGAAATTTGACAAATAAATGCAAAAAATGACAAGTAACATGTTAAATTAAACATGAAATTTTGACATAGAAACACTGAAATAGTATTTTCTAGTAAAACATACAAATATAATCTTCAGTTACAACTTTAAAAAAAATCTTTTTTTACAGTATGGTTGCATTTCATTTAATTTGAAACCAATTTTACTCAGAAATTGCTATGAAATTTGACCAATAAATGCAAAGAAATGACAAGTAACACATTGAATTAAACATTTTGACAAAGAAACATAATGCAATAATCTTCTATGACAAATTTACTGTATGGTTGCGGTAAATTTCATTTGATACTATTTTTCTGAGAAATTGCTATGAAATTTGACAAATAAATGCTAGGAAATTGCAAATAAACATGAAATTACGACGAAAAAACATTGAAATAGCATTTTTTGTAAAACATACTACAAGAATCTTCGATTACAACTTCAAAAAATCTTTTTTTTTTATTTCATTTGAAACAATTTTTACTCAGAAAATTAAAAAAAAACACTTTAAAATAAGTGTAAAATTAGTCTGAAACATAATTTTTTTTACGGTGTGGTTACATTTGACTTTACTATTAAACTAAATGTCTAAATAACTAAAGTCTCTCTATCACTGAACTCATGCAGAAGGACTTCAGCTTTATTTTATAAGGTCTGTGATTTATGTGAACTCTGCTGTCTGCCACAGAGGCTTAAACACACTAACATGATTTACAATCATTTATTTCCCATGTGGCTCTTTGTCATTTCTGCTGTGGGCGGCTCAGATGTTCAGATATAAAGCAGATTGGACGTTTGTAATGAAACTTTATCTCCATGTGTCCTTAAATGACTGTCTGGTAGTCATTTTTGTTCTGCAGGACCTTTTAAACTCTCTTCAGCTCGATGGTAATTTTATTGCTTTGTTAAAAATCTTTAGAAATGTCAATATTATGAGACTGATTCGTGTAATTTGATCAAGCAGGATTGAAAGGTTTATTGACACAAAGCAACTAACACCATAAAACATCCTAGAACTAGCTGGAGTTTATTTACAGTATACAGAGTTTCAAAGCAGCTTCACAGTAATAAACAGAAATAAAGTATTAATGTTGCAAAGTGAATTCAATTCAGCTATAAAGCAGCTCTACAGAAGACAGCAGGGTCAGGTTTTGTTCTCACAATAGTGCAGTCGAATGAGTGTGCTGCTGTTTTCCCTCCAAAATGATGTCACATTCCGGAGGATGATGTCATAGTGAAACATTTCAGTTACAAATTCTTTAAAATTCCAAATATTCAAATTCGTGACATGAAAATGTACTGCATTGTAGGAGACCCCTGTAACTTCAGTGACTCAAAAAGATTAGTTTTATTGATTATACATAGTATATTTAGTCATATTCAGGCTTCTTGCATTTAGGTTTACACGAAAAAGATTGAAGATCACCTATTTTAAGCAAACTCTGAGAGTGTGCGTCATGTTCGTAGTTGAAATCTTTCATGTGAAAGAAGTCGACTGCACCGCTGCAGCCTCTGATGAACACGGCGAGAAAAACGTTGACATTTAGCTGCTCAGTGCATCATGTGGACGCACCCTTCCAGAAACATTGATTTGACATAAAGATCAGTCAAGGAAAGATGAGAGATTTCCAAAAACTTCTACTTAAAAGCTTTTTATGTTTTTTTTTTTCACCATTCTGTAGCCTCTCTCTGACTTTTACAATTGTGTGTAATTGTGTGTACAAGTGCAATTTTATATGTTTGTGAATATGCAAATGACCTATGTTGTGATTGGCTAACCTTGGCATACCAGCATTCAGCAGGGTTGGCTGAGGGTGGGCGGTCTTATGTTAATGAGCTCATGGTTATGATCAGACTGTTTTTTTGCAGTATTAAAACTGTTTTAATGTATTAAAAAGCAATCGTATGGTATTGTAGCTGTATCAGGATACACAGATATGGATGTGGGATCTTTTAAAAGGACAGTTCATCTAAAATATTGTGCACATAAAAGAAAATGCATACATACTTTAGTAATCTCTCCGATTTGTTTACTTAAATCTGACAAATTAAAAAACAGGTGAAAATGTACCCTTGCATTGAAAAGTGATCAGAAAGGTTAAAAAGGACAGTTTACCCAAAAAAATGTTAATCTTATACATTACCAGTCAAAAGTTTTTGAACAGTAAGATTTTTAATGTTTTTAAAGAAGTCTCTTCTGCTCACCAAACCTGCATTTATTTGATCCAGCAAAATCAGTAATATTGTGAAATATTTTTACTATTTAAAATAACTGCTTTCTATTTTAATATATATTTTAAAATGTAATTTATTCCTGTGATCAAAGCTTAATTTTCAGCAAAATTACTCCAGTCTTCAGTGTCACATGATCTTTCTGAAATAATTCTAATGTTTAATGTAGAAAAATAATGTTCTAAATGTCAGCTGTTTTCAACATAATAAAAATAATAAATGTTTTTTGAGTTGCAAGTTAGAATATTAGAATGATTTCTGAAGGATCATGTGACTGAAGTAATGATGCTAATAATTCAGCATATTTTAAAATATATTTAAATAGTAATCAGTTATTTTAAATAGTAAAAATATTTCAGATTTTTCTGTTTTTTTGCTGTACTTTGGATCAAATAAATGCAGGCTTGGTGAGCAGAAGACTTATTTAAAAAAACATTGAAAACTTTTGACTGGTAGTGTAAATTGATAATATCTCTTTACAACACCTAGATTAAACTGCTTGTTGCATATGGATTATTTTAATGACACATTTATGAATTTTTTGAATGTTCTAAATTGTGATTAACTGGATTTTTAATTGAGGGACAGAAACCTCTCAGGTTTCATAAAATATCTTAAATTGTGTTTCAAAGATGAACCAAAGTCTCCCAGTTTTGGAACCTCATGAGGGTGAGACAAACAACAACAGAAATTATATTTTTAGGTGAACGAACTCTTTAACTTGTTGCAGTTTGGTTGATATGATATCTACTTAAATATTTTTCCCCAAAAAGCCTTATGCTGTTGTGGAATCTGATGAATATTGAATGTGGGAAGTGAACCAGCTGAAGCAGATGATGTTTGTGTTGTGTACTAGTATAATAAAAATGTGTTGTTGTATTGTTATCATCTCATTTTGAGACTTTCTCCCACACTAACAAAAGTGAGATGGCTGTAGGGAAATATAACCCACATAAAACCCTTACTAGCATCAGAGGAATTGTATATAACCCATCCGCTCGCTCTTAAGCGCTTCTATCACGGCCAAAAAAAGAGCACTTAACGGCCAGAGTGTTGATGCTGAAAACCCTAAAGAACATTCATGTTAACACTCAAGGTCAAATAGCTCCCGTGTGGCCCATTAAAAGTGCTTGAGTCACCCAGAAGCCTGAGCTGAGCTTTATTATTCACTGGGCAGTTAATTCTTTATGGCATTAGCTCTATATGTTGGCAGCGAATAGATGTATTTCAGGGAAATTAATTACACTAATCACAAATCTGCAGCCAGATTCAGAGCATATCAAGAGAGTCAGCGTCTTTACGGCAGACATAATCATCTGATTCTGCACATGCATAATTACACACAAGCCTCATTATTTTCTATTACTTTGATGATCTGTGCATAGCATGAAAACACAAACATTGTATATAAATCATTGTTGTGTAGCCTATTTGCAGTTTATCTCCTGTAATGAATACCAGTCAAACGTTTTTGAACAGTAAGATTTGTATTGTTTTTTTTTTTTAAGAAGTCTCTTCTGCTCACCAAACCTGCATTTATTTGATAAAAAAATACAGCAAAAACAGTAAAATTTTGAAATATTTTTAATATTTAAAATAACGGTTGTCTATTTGAATATATTTTAAAATATAATGTATTTCTGTGATGCAAATCTGAATTTTCAGCATCATTACTTTTTGCTGTTCAAGAAACATTTTTATTATCATAGATATCAATATTCAAAACAGTTGAGTACATTTTAAGGATTCTTTGATGAATAGAAAGATCCGAAGATCAGCATTCATCTGAAATATAATGATTTTGTATCATTATACACTATTCCATTCAAAAGTTTTGTCTCAGTAGAATCCATAAGAAATTATAGAAATTAATATTTTTATTGAGTGATAGTGCTTTAAATTGATCAAGAATGATGATGAAAACATTTAAAATGTTACAAAAGATTTCTATTTCAGATAAATGCTGTTCTTTTGAACGTTCTATTTATCAAATAAAACCTGAAAAAATTCTACTCAACTGTTTTCAACATAATAATAATAAAAAAAAAATTTTTTTTTTTAGCTGCAAATCAGAATATTAGAATGATTTCTGAAGGATCATGTGACTGGAGTAATGATGCTAAAAATTCAGCTTTGAAATCACAGGAATAAATTACATTTTAAAATAGATTCATATAGAAATCAGCTTTTTAAATAGTAAAAATATTTCTAAATTGCACTGTATTTTCTGTACTTAAAAAAAAACATTAAAAGTCTTACTGTTCAAAAACTTTTGACTCGTAGTGTACAGTTCTGAAGTAATGTTCTCAACAGCTAATTTAATTTTTAATTCATAATTTAATAATATATGTTTAAAGATAGATGGCTATAAAAAGTGAAAATTATTAATTATTGTTATTACAAAGAGAGGGTGTGTGTGTGTGTGTGTGTGTGTGTGTGTGTGTGTGTGTGTGTGTGTGTGTGCGTGTGTGTGTGTGTGTGTGTGTGTGTGTGTGTGTGTGTGTGTGTGTGCGTGTGCGTGTGCGTGTGCGTGTGCGTGTGCGTGTGCGTGTGCGTGTGCGTGTGCGTGTGCGTGTGCGTGTGCGTGTGCGTGTGTGTATATATATATATATATATGTGACCCTGGACCACAAAACCAGTCTTAAGTCGCTGGGGTATATTTGTAGCAATAGCCAAAAATACATTGTATGGGTCAAAAATATTGATTTTTCTTTTATGCCAAAAATCATTAGCAAATTAAGTAAAGATCATGTTCCATGAAGATTTTTTGTAAAATTCCTACTATAAATATATCAAAATGTAATTTTTGATTAGTAATATGCATTGTTAAGAACTTAATTTGGACAACTTTAAAGGTGATTTTCTCAGCATTTTGATTTTTTTTCACCCTCAGATTCCAGATTTTCAAATAGATGTATCTCGGCCAAATATTGTCCTATCCTAACAAACCATATATCAATAGAAAGCTTATTTATTGAGCTTGATGTATAAATCTCAGTTTTGTAAAATTTAACCTTATGACTGGTTTTGTGGTCCAGGGTCACATATGGGTTCATAAGATGCCTTAAATTCATCAAAAGTGACAGTAAAGACAAAATATTTCTGTTTCAAATAAATCCTGTTCATTTGAACTATTGCTGTTTCTTCAAAAATATGAAGCAGCACAATAGTTTTCAACGTTGATAATAATCAGAAATGTTTCTTGAACAGCAAATCAGCATATTAGAATGATTTCTGAAGGATCATGTGACACTGTAGACTGCAGTAATGATACTGAAAATTCAGCTTTGCATCACAGGAATAAATTACATTTTACAATATATTTATATAGAAAATGGCTATTTCAAATTGTAATAAGATTTAAGAATTTTACAGTTTTTACTGTATTTTTAATCAAATAAATGCAACCTTGGTGAGCATAAAAGCTCAAAAGTAAGCAAGAAGTAGCAACCCCAAACTGTATACACACAAATATTGTTAATAAAAATAGTACTGAAAGTAAAAATAAGTGGACAGAAAAAGTCTTTGACTTCTGTCTGATCTCTTTAAGTAGGTCCTGATCCTGTTTCCGGTTGTTTTGCCGTGTCTCTGTCCCGCTCCAGCGGTTGCGCTCGGATGGTTTGAGGTTCGCCCTAAGAATCTTCTTTCGTACCCTGACTGTGACGTCCTGTCACTGTGATGAATGGTCACTGAAAAGCCATCACATCCGATTTGTTTCTTCTCTTACCTTTTGTTTTCCCCAAAAAAATCCAGATTTTGTTTTTTGGTGGATTGGGAGCATCCTACTGGAAACGGTGATAATTATACAGCTGTGGCCTCGCTGTATTTTCTGTGAGCCGATTGTGAGGTGACACTCCCTCGGGACACACAGCATGCTCTATTTTCTCTCATGTAGTCTCATTTTTATTTAGAAATAAGTTAAATTATATAAGTGAAATGGCTTGCACATTCTCTTTACATTCTGAGAAACTTTTGAATATAGTTCAGATGCATTTAATTTAGCATGAATGGGGAAAAGAAGTTCACTTTCTGTGCCCGCGTTTGTGAACGTCACAGTCCAGACTAGGGGTCGACCGATATGTGTTTTTCAGGGCCGATGCCGATACCGATTATTACAGATCAAATGCACCGATAAACAATATTTTGAACCGATATGCGTCTAGTGTAAAAATGAAAATTGGTAAGATGCGACCACAGGTTTGAAATATTGGCACTTTTTGCCATTGTACCACCCATACTGACAACATCTCCACATGTTTTGCACACTGCCTTCCCTGGTGTTTGTTGAGTGTAGTACTCCCACACTGCACTTTGTGTCTTCTTCCGTGCATCCATCTACAATAACGGTAATATAAAGAGATAGTTAAAAGTGGGGCCACTGTATGCTTCCTGATTAAGCCTATGCATACTGTATTAAAGCTAAACAGCTTGGGGAAATATAACTATTTGGCTTCAAATTACAGTATTTACATGTTAGAAATGTTCATGTAATAGCATAAGCTATAATAATTTCTCATTAATTATTTTCTGATGGCTAAATCCAATGAGGTGACTATCCAAATCATCATCTAATGCACATCAATTGATTAGCTTAAAAACGTACAATGTGTAATATAAGTGTTAATAATTTAATTCATCATTTTAGAAGATGTTAAGAAGACCTTTTCATGAAACTATAACATTGATAGCCTATTATAGGCACACTCAGTACTATAAAATTGTATAATATTAACACTATAAAGTATAGTATTATATAATTATATACTGTAAATAAATAAATACTTTTCAAAGTTGTAAACAAAAAGATTACTGGAGTATATTTTACAAGAAAAAGAATTATTATTATTATTATTATTATTATGATTATTACTTTAATATATTATAGATATATTTGTTCTTATAGAATTGTTCATTCCACTCATTATAAATAAATACATTTTAAATACATAAATTATTATTTATTATAAATAAATTAAAAATACAGCTTAAATCTTTCTACTAACTGTAATATCCTAATACTTTCTTGAATTAATGTTGCATTTAATAATGTTACTAATGTTAATGTTACTTGCCAGTTATTTAGAAAATGTATTATCCATTTCTGAGTGATTATTATTTTTTACAGCATTATTCTTCAGTATTGTTGACCTCTGAACGAAGTGCTTGCGTCATATGAAATATTAAATTCGCCACATTGATATTTACAACCTTTTCTTGAACTTTATAACCTTTTTTGTCCTTTCAGCGTCTCATTTATAAAGTCTAGTACTTGAATTGGAAGCTTTTTGGGGCTTTTTTGCTTTCTTTCCTTCTTAGTTTGTGGTTCGAGGCAGAAATCCTGGTGTTTTGCTTGATGGTACTTTTGTTTGTTTTGTATCGTCCTTTATTTTTGAGGGCACTTGATTTAGTCCACCCACAACACCACTAACTTACTATTAAAGTGGAACTGTTTAACCAAGATCAAACAAAGATGAGATTAGTTCATTTGGTGTGCCCTGGGGTTTGACTGATTCAGCATTCGTCTCATGCTGTTTTTTTGTACTGAAATGCACATTGAGCATTTTTATTAGAAAATGAGAAATGAAAGGAAACTGGCTGACAAGGATGTTATTAAGCTGCTCTTCAGGAAGCAGCCATCAAAAATATCCTCCGTTCGCTTCTAAAGCCAGACGACAGTAAGTCTGAGGCCTCGCGTGTGGTTTGTATGGGCTGATTTTGAGTGTGTTTGTGAGGATTCGCTAAAGCTGAAAGCTAATATCCCTGCACGGAACAGCAATACACTCTCGGTATGAAAGGAAGCATACATTTCAGCAAAGTGAACTCTCCACTCGCATTAGCTTTTCATCAGCTTCGCTGTTTGTCTAGCCAACTCTCCACCTCAAGAATACAGCTCCCACTTCAGACTTTCACACTTAAAATCTGGTTGCATTTAAAAACGGTGAGAAAAGGGTCAAATTTCTAAATTAAAAATGTATTTAAAAATATAATAATAATAATTATTAATAGTATTATTATTATTATTTTATAATGTAGTAAAATAAATACATAATAATAATAATAATAGTTATTTGTTATTATATGTATTTTATATTTGTATAAATAATTTTATATTTTTATTATCATTCTTTTAAATACATTTTTTTGAAATTATTGTATTTTTTTAAAAAAATTTACAATATATTTTATATTATGTTTATATTTTTGTAAATATAAACAATAAGTATTATTATTATTTTACTCTATTATATCATGTACTTTTAGTTTTTTCTCATAATAATAATAACATAATGTTCAATATTTAGTATTATTTTCAATAATTGTATTTTTAAATGCATTAACCATATATTTTAATATTAAATATGTATTTTTTAAAAACGATATAATATTAGTAGTAGTATTAGTATTATTGTCATATGTGTATTTTATTTTTATTTTATATTTTTGTTATTTAAATATGTATTATTTTTAATGATTGCATTTTGTAAATACATGCCATAAATAATTGTAATATGTATTTTTAATTTTTGTAAATATTTTTAACAATAAGAGTTATTATTATTATTATTATTATTATTATTATTTGCTGTATTGTATATCATATGTATTTTTGTGTTAATAATGTTTTTCTTCTTAGAAATAATAGTAATAATATAATATTTTAATATTTAGTGTTATTTAATAATTATATTAAAAAAATACATTTATCATATATAAATATAAAATATTTATTTATTTTAAAACCTTCTTCTTCTTCTTCTTCTTCTTCTTCTTCTTCTTCTTCTTCTTCTTCTTCTTCTTCTTCTTCTTCTTCTTCTTCTTCTTCTTCTTCTTCTTCTTCTTCTTCTTCTTCTTCTTCTTATTATTATTATTATTATTATTATTATGCCATATATGTATTTTAATATCTTTTAGGTTTATATTTTTATTATTTTAATATTTATTATTATTAATAATTTATAATTAGTAATATATAATATATAATTATATTTATAATTTTTAATGATTGTATTTTTTTAATATATACTACAAATTATTGTATTATATATTTTTAAAAATTTTCAACAATAATAAGAATTATTTTTATTGTTGTTGTTATTTTACTGTTTTTCTTAGAAATAGTAGTAATAATAATAATACATTGTTTTTAATATTTAATATTATATTTAATAATTATATATTTTTAAATACATTAATCATAGCATTAATCATATATATTAATATAAATTAAATGTATATTAATATAAAGTATTTAAAACCTTATCATTGTTTATTGTTATATTTATATATGTAATTTTAGATTTGTTGTTATTTTAATATTTAGATTTTTTTTTATTGATTGTATTTAATGATTGGATATAAAATATGTATTATAAATAATTATATATTTTTTCTTTTTTGTCAATATTTTCACCAATAGTTATTTTTATCATTATTATATTATATTATTATCCTCAATTATATTATATGTATTTTTTGTGGGTGTGAATAATTGTACATTTTCCTTAATAATATTAATTATTATTAATAATAATATATTGTGTTTAATATTTAGTATTATTTTAATAATTATATATTTAAAATACATTAATCATATATTAATATAAAACATTTATTGTACGACATTATAATCGTATTATTATTAACATTTATAATATAACATTTCTGTAGCTCAAACTGTTAACATTTATTTTATTCTCATCAATATTATCATAAATAATAATATATTAATTATAATAATAATCATTCTTATTATTATTTTTTATTAGTAAAGAATTGTAACTATTAATGCACCATTAATGTCTTTTATCACACTGAAATCTAGGATGTGTTTGTCAGAAATGTTCTTTGTTCCGCTGCTTTGTTCTTGAACACGTCTGTGACTCTGAGGAGAGTTTTATGATTCGTCCTCCAGAGGAGAAATTGCTCTGGAACAGGAAAATAAAAAAGGGTATTGGAAATGGAAGGAACAGCTATGAAGTGAGAGGAGAGGTAGATTAGAAAAGGATGGAGCGAGAGGAGAGGAAGTAAACGGACAGAGAGGAAGATGAATGGAGCGCCGCAGGGTAATTGAGATATCAATCTGCCCAGCGGTGCTGCTGCTATTGAAGATGGGATTGGGATACGGAGACACTCATTAAATAAGGAGAGAGCCAGCAGAGCTGAGAGAGAAGGAGAGAGACGCTTATCTGACTGCAGTGTGATTCAGATTGCCTTTAATTGGGATTTGTTTTTAATTGTGTGAGTGTGCATTACACAGCCTGGAATTAAAGCTGGTTTTATGTTAAAATCACCCTAAAACTACACCTTAAGATGTTTGGATCACTATTGACTGTTTTGGGTTTTCTGTGTCAGCGTGTTTGGTGAGACGGGCTCACGTGTTGATGGAGACTCAGACTCTGAGCTGAATCAGTGCTTATTGACGTGGCAGAAAGCATTGAAAACCTGACACTTGGGCAGCAGACCTTAAATTGGCCACATGGGGAGGGAGGAGAAGGGCTGGACGCATCGACTGAAAAATCAATCTATTTCATGATTCATGATGCGTATTGAATGGCAGCAGCACAGCTTTCACTCGTCCATCATTAGACGTGATGTTGCATCTGTCGTCTGTCTAATGCCTGAACTACATGATGTGTGAAGACAATCAGGGATGGAAATTAACTTTTTTGTCCAACCGGCCAGTGTGGCTGGTGGATTTCAAAATTAACACTACAATATCTACTATACCTGAGCGGTTTATTTAATCTCAAGTCTCAATAAAATACTGACATTTTCAACCCTCGGATGGGGGGGGGGCGGAATTCAATAAAACCAAATGCAGTTCTTTTCTGCACATTATTATAAAGTAAAATTTATAATAAAAGTAATTATATATTATATTATATTATATATTATTTTATACATTATTTGTATGAGTAACAATAATAAACAATAATAAATTATTTTGTAATTTAATATTATTTTTAATAATAATATATTTTTAAATATACAGTGTAATCATATTATGTATTTTTAATAATAAGTGTTGTTGTTGTTATGTTTTTTATATTTGTGTAAAAAATTATATATTTTTTTCTTCGTCGTCTTTAATAGTAGTAGTAGTAGTAGTAGTAATAATAATAATAATAAATATTTTAAATATTAATATTTTTATTAATTATATTTTAACATGCATTAATTTACTAATTAATTACATGTAATAATAATGTATATAAACCATAAGCATTTTGATAGTAAGAAAATTATTTTATTATTTTTATTATTATTATTATTATTATTATTATTATTATTATTATATAGCATTCCTTCAGCTCAGCTCTTGTCGCTTTTGACCATATTTATTTATTTTAATAATGATAATAATAAATTATTTTTAATATTATTTTTAATAGTTATATTTGAATATACATTAATATAAAAAAATAAAATTTAGTTTTGTAAGCATTTTATAATAATAATAATAAAAATACAATTATTATTATTAACATTAACATTAACATTATATATATATTTCCTTTAGCTCAAATTTTGGCGCTTTGACCATATTTATTTATTTTGATAAGAATAAGAATAAATCATTTTTAATATTATTTTTAATAGTTTAATATTTTAACATACATTACTTAATATATATAAAACATAAGATTTTGTCTTGTAAGCATTTTTCTAATAATAATAATTATTATTATTATTGTTATATAGCATTTCTTTAGCTCAAATCTTCTCACTTTTGATCATATTTATAATAAGTTAAGTTTAATATTAATATAATTTTTAATAATTATATGTTAAAGTACATTAATACATTATATATAATAATAATAATTATTATTATTATTATAAAGCATTCGTTTGGCTCATATCTTGTTACTTTTGACCATCTATATGATAATAAATTATGTTTACTATTAATAAAATTTTGTATTCATTATATTTCAATATACATTATTAATAAATATATAAATATATATATATATATATATATATATATATATATATATATATATATATAAATATAAATAAAAGATAATATTTATTAATATTATTATTATTATTATTATTATTATATATAGCATTCCTTTATTAAATCTTGTCACTTTGAACCATATTTATAATAATAATAAATAATAATAAAAAAGTTTTTTTATAGTGATGTTTGAAATATATAGTTGAAAAAAATTGTAAAATAGAAATAAAAAAAAAGAAACTAAAATGTGCTCAAATACAGTATATAAAATACACTACACATGTAAATAGTAGTTTAGCAGTCATTATACACAAATGTCTGCCACTCGGATTTCTCAGCATTACATTTAAGTTAGTTTTTATCTGTAAAGTTAATGTACTAGAAACCAGCATATATAGTCAGTATAGGACAGTTATGGAAAAATCAACAGATTGTCAGGAATTCGAGGGTCGGTGATAAATCTGCTGGGATGCATATAGGTGGTGATGTGCTGCCAAAAGGACGTTGTGTAACCAGTAAATCTGGTCCCAAGAACATTTCTAGGTGCAACATCAAGGTGTCAGAGGCAGTGTGCTGGAAAAGCCCAGAGGAGCATCAGCGGTCAGATGGCACAGAAGTCAACACTGATTCAGAGCTGAAGACAAGAGGATGCGCCAGCAGAAAAGAGAAACGGCCTCGTTCTGACGTCAAACATTCAATACATCCCTACGTTCAATACTAGATGAGAAAGACAGGGAGTCTCTTTTAGGAAGAAACAGGTGAAGCTGAAATGAGATTGCAGACATGTGGAACTGAAATGTTCATGGTGATCTGGTCATGGTGTCTTTCCTTTATTTATATTTTTGGCGCATTGCATGTCAACGCAACCAGATCTTCAGATAAAAAAACCTAATTTGATTTTTAATTTGTAGAGAGGAGTCAAAATTACCTTTTTTATCTGATATTTGGAGCTAAATTGCAGAGGGTTTAAAATTACTTGTTTTCTTTTTCCCAAAGTTTGCATGCGTGTAACTCAAGAGGTATTAAATGAATCTTAATATCCTTTTAGATTTTGATTCTTAACAAACTTTTCTTTTGGCATCTTCATTTTTTTGGTTCAGTTCCAGAGAAATTGGGATTTCAATGTGGCTCCATGAGTAAATTGTTAAATTGTGCACATTTTCAGTGGTCAGAAACCAAATGTGGGTCACTATGCATACAGCCGATACTTTTATTTTTTTTAAGAAAAATATCCGAAGAACAAAAAACTAGAAATGCATCTAGTTTTCATTATCAAAACTGTCGCATTGAACGTGAGTCTTGAGTGCTAGAAATATACTCTTTTCCGAAGTTTGCATGCCTCTAACTCAAGAAGTATTAAAGATATCTCAAAATAATTTTAGATTCTGGTTGTTAATAAACTTTTCTTGTAGTATCTTCATTTGTAAGGCCCTATATGGTTCACTCCCAGAGATATAGGGATCTCAAGGCGGCTCCATTTGTGAATTGTTGAATTTCACAATTTTTCACTTGGCATGTGGCCAATGCTTTTATTCTCATTTTGCCGTTGTGTAATAAATGATTCCAAAGTCCTTTTAAAGTCAACAAGACACTAAAGCAGACTCATGTTCATGTTTTTCTAAAGGAAATTTCTTTTTTAAATCCACTTTGATCTGCTGAGGTTTGTCAGATGAGATTAATGCTAGATTTACTGGATTATACTTCTTCTTTCATAACAGCCACTTTAGGTCAAGGTAAGGTCACCTGCAGGATTTGTAATGGTATAGATGTCTTCAGATGTGCTTCTGTGGTTGAGCTCTTGGTCTCATTGAAAACGTCTGCAGGCAGGTCGAAGGAACTGATTAAATCTTAATTAGGACTTTTACAATAGATGCACTTGTTACTCTAAGGTTGGCTAGCTGTATGTGGGTCAGTCGCTGAGAAGTGAGGTCAGTGTTTTCTCTGGGTCACTTTATTGACTTTACAGCAGGTGAGAGTCTGAGATGTTTTCTTTGAGATGATAACACACTTAGAAACTCTCCCTGCAGACTGATGTGTGGCGGATCGCAGATCGCGTCCATGGGAATTCCAGATTACTCATCCATGGTTAATTAAAAAGCACAATCCTGGCTCCAGAGGTTAGAAATATACGTTGTGTGTTTTTCTAGAAAAAAGGTCTCTTTTTGCATGACGAGGCAGATGAAATTTGATAATTCTGGCTTTGTCTGCCTGTATAAGGATTTGAGGTTTTTGTAATGTATTCATAATCAGGGTTTCAAGATTTTCACAACAAAACCAGCCCAATTGCTGCTCAAAGTTAGCCCAAAAGTAGCCCAGTATCCCATTAAAAATCGCCTTCCGGGGGTAAAATACATGTTTTTGGCAGGATAAAATTAGCATTCCAGGGGCTAAATATTACGTTATTGTGGTTGCTTTAACCCACGGACATGGAAGAAAACCCGCGGGATCAGTGGTAAAGTAGCCCAATTCCTAGTCATAGTGACTGAATCCAGTTATGTGGAAAAATGCTAGCCATTATTATGAAATTATAAGCCATTATGTATTTATGATCATAAGAGTTTCAGTACCAAAAAACTCTGAAGGTCATACTGATCACATAGTTGGTTTAAAAACTATTTAAAATACCATAGCAACTGCAGAATTGCCGTAAAAAAAAAAAACATAGCAAATACACGGTTACAGTAGAAACAATCCGAATGCTGTAGCAACTGCATAGTTACAGTAAAAGTCCCTCTGAACACTGCAGCAGCTGCATTGTTGCATGCAAATCATTCAAAACTCTCTAAAAACCCAAGAAACTGCATAAACATTCTGAATACGCTAGAAACAGCATAAACACTGTGAACACCCTAGAAACCGTGTAACTTTTGTGAACACCTTAGCAATAAATGTTCTGAACACCCTAGCAACCACATTAAACATTCTGAACACCCTAGCAACCACGTAAACATTGTGAACATCTTAGCAACCATGTAAACATTCTGAACACCCTAGCAACCACGTAAAAATTGTGAACATCTTAGCAACCATGTAAACATTCTGAACACCCTAGAAACCAGATAAACGCACTGAACACCCTACAAACCGCATAAACGTTCTGAACACCCTAGCGACTGCGTAAACTTTCTGAACACCTTAGCAACCGCGTAAATGTTCTGAACACCCTACAAACCACATAAACATTCTGATCACCCTAGCCACCACGTAAACATTCTGAACACCCTAGAAACCAGTTAAACGCACTGAACACCCTAGCAACCGCGTTAAATGTTCTGAACACCCTAGAAACCACTTAAACATTCTGAACACCCTAGCAACCGTGTTAAACATTCTAAACACCCTAGAAACTAGTTAAATGCACTGAACACCCTAGCAACCGCGTTAAACGTTCTGAACACCCTAGAAACCAGATAAACACTCTGAATACCCTACAAACCACGTAAACGTTCTGAACACCCTAGCAACCGTGTTATACAGTCTGAACACCCTAGAAACCAGATAAATGCTCTGAACACCCTACCAACCACATAAATGTTCTGAACACCTTGGAAACTGCGTAAACATTCTGAACACCCTACAAACCATGTAACTGTTCTAAACACCCTAGCAACTGCGTTAAACATTCTGAAAACCCTAGAAAGCAGATAAACGCTCTGAACACCCTACAAACCACGTAAACGTTCTGAACATCCCAGCAACCGCGTTAAACATGCTGAACAACCTAGCAACTGCGTTAAACATTCTGAACACCCTAGCAACCGCGTTAAACATTTTGAACATCCCAGCAACTGCGTTAAACATTCTGAATACCCTAGCAACACTCTGAATACCCTACAAATCACGTAAACGTTCTGAACACCCTAGCAACCCTGTTAAACATTCTGAACACCCTAGAAACCAGATAAATGCTCTGAACACCCTACAAACCACGTAAATGTTCTGAACACCCTAGCAACTGCGTAAACTCTCTGAACACCCCAGCAACTGCGTAAACATTCTGAACACCCTACAAACCATTTAACTGTTCTAAACACCCTAGCAACCGCGTTAAACGTTCTGAAAACCCTAGAAAGCAGATAAACGCTCTGAACACCTTCAAACCACATAAACGTTCTGAACATCCTAGCAACCGCGTTAAACATTCTGAACACCCTAGAAACCAGATAAACGCTCTGAACACCCTACAAACCACGTAAACGTTCTGAACATCCCAGCAACCACGTTAAACATTCTGATCACCCTAGAAACCAGATAAACACTCTGAATACCCTACAAACCACATAAACGTTCTGAACACCCTAGCAACCGTGTTAAACATTCTGAACACCCTAGAAACCAGATAAACGCTCTGAACACCCTACAAACCACATAAATGTTCTGAACACCCTAGCAACTGCGTAAACTCTCTGAACACCCTAGAAAGCAGATAAATGCTCTGAACACCCTACAAACCACGTAACTGTTCTAAACACCCTAGCAACCGCGTTAAACATTCTGAACACCCTAGAAAGCAGATAAACGCTCTGAACACCTTCAAACCACGTAAACGTTCTGAACATCCTAGCAACTGCGTTAAACATTCTGAAAACCCTAGAAAGCAGATAAATGCTCTGAATACCCTACAAACCACGTAAACGTTCTAAACACCCTAGCAACTGCGTTAAACATTCTGAAAACCCTAGAAAGCAGATAAACGCTCTGAATACCCTACAAACCACGTAAACGTTCTGAACATCCCAGCAACCGCGTTAAACATGCTGAACAACCTAGCAACTGCGTTAAACATTCTGAACACCCTAGCAACCGCGTTAAACATTCTGAACATCCCAGCAACTGCGTTAAACATTCTGAATACCCTAGCAACACTCTGAATACCCTACAAATCACGTAAACGTTCTGAACACCCTAGCAACCCTGTTAAACATTCTGAACACCCTAGAAACCAGATAAATGCTCTGAACACCCTACAAACCACGTAAATGTTCTGAACACCCTAGCAACTGCGTAAACTCTCTGAACACCCCAGCAACTGCGTAAACATTCTGAACACCCTACAAACCATTTAACTGTTCTAAACACCCTAGCAACCGCGTTAAACGTTCTGAACACCCTAGAAAGCAGATAAACGCTCTGAACACCTTCAAACCACATAAACGTTCTGAACATCCTAGCAACCGTGTTAAACATTCTGAACACCCTAGAAACCAGATAAACGCTCTGAACACCCTACAAACCACGTAAACGTTCTGAACATCCCAGCAACCACGTTAAACATTCTGAACACCCTAGAAACCAGATAAACACTCTGAATACCCTACAAACCACATAAACGTTCTGAACACCCTAGCAACCGTGTTAAACATTCTGAACACCCTAGAAACCAGATAAACGCTCTGAACACCCTACAAACCACATAAATGTTCTGAACACCCTAGCAACTGCGTAAACTCTCTGAACACCCTAGAAAGCAGATAAACGCTCTGAACACCCTACAAACCATGTAACTGTTCTAAACACCCTAGCAACCGCGTTAAACATTCTGAACACCCTAGAAAGCAGATAAACGCTCTGAACACCTTCAAACCACATAAACGTTCTGAACATCCCAGCAACCGCGTTAAACATTCTGAACACCCTAGAAACCAGATAAACACTTTGAATACCCTACAAACCATATAAACGTTCTGAACACCCTAGCAACCGTGTTAAACATTCTGAACACCCTAGAAACTAGATAAACGCTCTGAACACCCTACAAACCACGTAAATGTTCTGAACACCCTAGCAACTGCGTAAACATTCTGAACACCCTACAAACCATGTAACTGTTCTAAACACCCTAGCAACCGCGTTAAACATTCTGAACACCCTAGAAAGCAGATAAACGCTCTGAACACCCTACAAACCATGTAACTGTTCTAAACACCCTAGCAACCGCGTTAAACGTTCTGAACACCCTAGAAAGCAGATAAACGCTCTGAACACCTTCAAACCACGTAAACTTTCTGAACATCCTAGCAACCGCGTTAAACATTCTGAACACCCTAGAAACCAGATAAACGCTCTGAACACCCTACAAACCACGTAAACGTTCTGAATACCCCAGCAACTGCATATTAAGCATAATTTAGTTTCATGTTGTTTATCAGTGTAGCAGCCTGTCTACAAACTGTTTTCTAGTTTAAAGACCCATATTGCGTAATATTTGTGGGGTTTAATTCCGTATGTAAACACAAGCATAGTATTACGGGAGACGGTTGAAGTGTTTTGGTTTTGTTTGTCAGCGTGTGGGTTTATGGTGTGACAGGAGCGCACGGGTGACTGACAGCTGGCTACAAAAAGGCGCGTCTGTTTAACCCCGTGTGTCTCTAGAGACCTGTCAAAATTCACTTAGCTGTCTGTCCTCGTTAGACAGGCCACACAGACGCCGCCCTGCTGCCCGGGAGGTCGTCACGGACAAAACAGATGCAGTGTCTTAAACACAGAGCTTGGCTTATTTACAGTCTGCTCAGTTTATATACCGCAGAAGATGTGTCCGCTGGGAGCATCATGCTTCTTTCATTTGTCACTATTAACGTCAACATCAAATTAACTTAATGTTGGTTTCTGATGCTGTTATGCGCGATTGATCCGTGTACGTTATTCCAAAGGGAAAAAAGGTTTGTTAACATAATCTTTTGTCAAAATGCTACACCTCTGTAATGACTCTGCTATCATTGCTTTCCCACAGACATTCAAGATGTAGATTTCTTCATGAGAAGAGATTTGGAGAAATGTAGCATCACATTACTTGCTCACCAACGGATCCTCTGGAGTGAATGGGTGCCATCAGAATGAGAGTCCAAACAGCTGATAAAAACATCACAGTAATCCACAAATAATCCACATTTAACATCCTGTGAAGTGAAAAGATGTGTATTTGTAAGAAAAAAAACCATCATGACATTTTAACTTCAAACACCTAAAATATGAGTTGTCTCTCCATATTATTGCTTTCTCCAGAGATAAAGACGTCTCATCTCAATCGGGAGAGAAATCTGTATAGGTCAAGCACTGTTTACAAGCAAAAACCATCTAAAACAGCTCTAAACACACATGTGGGTGGATTTTAATGTGAGAGGTCAACATGACATGGGCTTTTTCACTGGTGTAAGTGTTATTGTAAATTATGAACTGTTATTTTGGCTGAAAGCAAGAGTTTGAAGTTAAAAAACCTAATGAATTTGTTTCTTAGCAAACAGCTTTTCACTTCACAAGATGTTAACTGATGGAATAAAGTGGTGTGGTTTACTTGTGGATTATTGTGGTGTTTTTATCAGCTGTTTGGACTCTCATTCTGACGGCACCCATTCACTGCTGAATATCCTGTTTTAAAAATCTCACATTATTGAAGTAAAATGGGCTGCAGATGCTGTATCACTTGTATTGCTGATATTTATGTGGAGAGTGATTAGTTTTAATCTGTAACCAGCAACAAAATAACATAAAGATGCATTGGTAAAATGCAGTGCTTTCGCAAAAATGCTTCGTAAATTATAGCAAGCCGATGTAATTGGCACAGAAACGTTGATTTGTGTAATTGTGTGAGAAGCTGGAACGTCAAAACATCTGGCGAACCTCTGAATCAGCCTTGATTTTTTAAGAGGGCAGAATTAAAGCCACATAATGCAAAACTGAATAAGCTGAATGAGGAATGATTTTTCTGTGCGCAGCTGCGGCCCGTTGGATGTGCTTTCGGCTATTCAGACACAGAAGGTCACGCTGAGTTCACGATCGCACAACATGACCAACATGGGGCTGTACGACCCCAAGAGAGCCAGATATCCAGTGTCTGGAAGCATCACGCTAGATTTTGAGTGATAGCTGTTATGGGCATGAGCCACATGTGTTCTCGCTTGACTGGATGACTGGAACAAACAACAAACAGAAAGTCAAGCCCTGATGTGATTCTGTCGGTTCACCATGCGAGAGCTGAGTGATCCTGTGACTTTCACTAAAGGGGATGGATGCATTAGAAGTACACTTACATTGTTAGATGAGGTTTCTTGTGCCAAGCTGTAGTCGCTATCTCAAGCTTAGAAAATTAAACGGGGTGTTTGGCTGGTAAAAACAAAATGAAATGGCATTTGCAACCCATTTTACCTTCAAGTGACAAATTCTGAAAAATCAACAATAAAACTACAGTTTCAGTGGCTAATGACTAATGTTAACCAGCATTATAATGGCTAATGACTAATGTTAACCAGCATTATATTACAAGTTTAGAAGAGGTTTTTAAATATAAAATTGAAAAAAAAAAAGTTTTAATAAAGGACAAACTTTTCATACAAAGGCTTATTTTAGAAGATTAAAAATAATGTTGATTTAATAATTATGCACATCTGAAATACCTGAAATTAAATTAAATTAAAATATAAATTAAATGAAATATGAAAACTTGAACCTAATTTCAGCCAAAGTTTTTTAAACTTAATGTACTAAAATAACTCAAATTTAAATTTAAATAAACATTAAAACAGCATTAAAGTACTTAGTTTTGGATAAATGTTATTTTTAAAAATATTTTTTGTTAATATTATATATTAATATTATATTTAAAAATGATTAAATTAAAAATAAAATATATTAAATTAAGTTAAATTTAAAATAAAATAATACAAATAAAATTAAATAAATATAAAAAACTTGAACTTACTTTTAGCTAATCTTGCCAAAGTAAATATTTTTATTTCAGCTTGATATACTCAAATAACTCAAATTAAATTGAAATATAATAGCTTATAGTTTATTATAATAATAGTTTCAGTGGGTGAAAAAATTATAGAGCACTTTATTTTGCATATGCATTGGGAATGGATAAAATGACTGTTGAGCTGCATTCATTTTTATTAAAGTTTTGGAAAATTTTTACATTTAAAATTGCCAAAAAGTTAAATTTAAAATTTAAAGTTAAAAAATCAAATTAAATTAAAAATTAAACTTAATTGCCAAAGTAACATTTTTCATTTTCATTTAAACTTGATATACTAAAATAACTAAAATCAAAATTGAAATAAACATTAATAAACTTTAATAGCTAGTTTATTATAATAATAGTTTATAAACCATATAGAAAATAACTAAACCTATATAGCCATATTTTTTAAACAAATAATAGAAATGACAAAAAAACAGCAAAACTGTAACATTAAAACACAAAATATAAATAAATACTGATTCCAGATATGAATGCTTATTGATATTATTAAAATCTATAGTAGTATTTATTAAAATAACACTGGGTCAGGCATATATGTGACCCTGGACCACAAAACCAATCATAAGTCGCACATTTGTAGCAATAGCCAACAATACATTGTATGGGTCAAAATGATCGATTTTTCTTTTATGCCAAAAATCATTAGGATATTAAGAAACGATCATGCTCCATGTAGATATTTTGTAAATTTCCTGCCGTAAATATATCAAAACTTTATTTTTGATTAGTAATATGCATTGCTAAGAACTTCATTTGGACAACTTTTAAGGCAATTTTCTCCCAAATAAATTTTTTGCACTCCAGATTCCAGAAGTAGTTGTATCTCAGCCAAATATTGTCCTGTCCTAATAAACCATACATCGATGGATAATGTATAAAAATGTGAAAAAATTGACCCATATTACTGGTTTTGTTGTCCATGTTTTTGCAGCTTAATTTCCACAAATGTTCTGACTATGAACTTTAGGTTATGTCTGCGTAGAATATCAGAAGTGTATTTATTTCAGAAGCGGCCTCTCAGTGGTCCAGAGCTCAGTTGTATGAACTCGTGTAGTACTGTTTTGAGTGAGTTCAGAGTCAGACAGCCAGTGAGATGTGAAATCCGGAGAAGAGACGCGGACAGACAGGCTCAGTTTCTCTACCGGTGCACTGGTGCGCAAAAATGCCCTTTCTGGCGTTGGCACCGCTATCGCTGCGCCCTCTGGCATGTGCCCGCCGTCCACAAATACACACAGACGTGATGCAGATCCTCAACCGGCCATCTGCCACTGATCTAATGATGTCCAGAACAGACTCCCAGCCACTTCCTCTTACAGTCTCACAGATCAATAGTGCTGCGTAAAGCTCTGTGAGTCTGTTAATGTAATATCTGTGAGTGTGAGAGAGAGAGAGAGAGAACGGCATGACGCAACAAAACAAGATCACTCTCATTAGAATTAGTGAAGGTTTCACTGCAGCCATGTGATAACGTTGAAGCGCAGTAAATGTGACTTTTACTTCTTTTTGGTGATGTTTTCACTCAAATTACCACATTTACTACTGTATAAATACACAGTCTGTGAGATTGTATACTTAATTGTTCACCAGGTGAAATAGTACTTGTATAGTAACAGCACGCCATTAATCACTGAGGGACATCGTTTGGACTGATACTTTGAATATATATGGTATTTGTGGTTGTTGTAAATGTTTTCAGCGGTTATGCTTACGTGAGGTGATAGAGCTGAACGCTGTTGTCAGTTCAACTTCAGCAGTCAAACCTCTTCTGATTCATAGTGACTTTCTGCTGCCATCTATTGGTGTTTAGAGCTCTGTGTGTTCAGATGAGTTTTGTTGTTGAGTCTTTGTGAGCTTAAGCTGTTCACCAGGCAGTTAGAAAAAGAACATTTGGTAACACTTTATTTCAATGGTCCTTTTTGAACATTTTGTTGACAATAAGTAACATTGCATCTACATGTCAACTAACTCTCATTAATATGCGTAATATGTCCTAACTCTTTATTGTTATGGTCTCTGAACAGACATTCTGCTGACAATAAGTAACTTTGAAAGTACATGTCGACTTATTCTAACCCTAACCCTACCAGTCTAATACTCTACTAACTGAGAGTATTATTAGAGTAATACTTTCTAATGAGAGTTAGTAGGTGCAACGTTACTTATAGTCAAGTCAACAGAATATGTTAAAGGGACCATCAAAATAAAAAATTAAAGTAAAAGCAATATTTTTGAAAGAATAAAAACATGATAAAAAAAAAGAAAATAAAAAGGCTATTTGCTGCTTTGCTGTTTTTTTGTAAAATAGGACTTGCATATTATATTATATTATATTATATTAACTTGTATTATATTATATTATATTATATTATATTATATTAAAATATTGAGTCTGACTTGTTTAAAAATGTATTTTATCTTCTTGTGCTTTGCTAATTTATTTATTTTATTTTTAATTTAAAAGTAAATTATATCTTATTATATTATATTAAAATATTGAGTATATTATATTATTTTACTTTAAATTATTGAGTATAACTTGTTCAAAAGTTAACTATCTTTTTGTACTTTCCTATTTTTTTAATTTATATATTTAATATACTTGACTATATTATATTATATTATATTAAAGTATTGAATATGATGTTATATTATTTTAGTTTAAAATATTACGTATAACATCAATCAAAAAATTACTTTTTATATTTTCCAATTTTATTTCATTTATATATTTTTTTTCTTTGCAAGTAAAAAGACTTGCATTGTATTATATTATATTATAGTATATTATATTATGTTAAAATATTTAGTATATTATATTATTTTACTTTAAAATATAACTTGTTTAAAAATTAACTTTATCTTTTCATACTTATTTATTTCATTTATATATTTTTTCTTTGCAAGTAAAATGACTTGCATTATTTATATTATATTAAAATATTGAGTATATTATATTATTTTACTTTAACATATTAAGTATAACTTGTTAAAAAATTAACTATCTTTTTATGTTTTCCTAATTTATTTATTTAATTTATATATTTTTTTTGCAAGTAAAAAGACTTGCATTATATTATATTATATTATATTATATAAAAAATTGAGTCTGACTTGTTCATGAAATTGACTTTATCTTATCTTATAATTTCTTTAGTTTTTATGCAAGTAAAATTTGACTTGGATAACTTATATTACTATATTATATTATATTAAAATGAGTATGACTTGTTTAAAAATGTACTTTATCTTTTTTTAATTTCCTTTTTTTTTTTTTTTTGCAAGTAAAATACTAGTGTTATTGTATTATGCAAGTCATATTCCATTAAGAGGATAAAGCCTGTTTTTGCACAGGACATGCATATTATATTATATTATATTATATTATATTGTATTGTATTGTATTGTATTGTATTGTATTGTATTAAACTGTGTTGTTGTATTATTATATTACATTATATTAAACCATGTTGTGTTATTATATATATTGTACATACTTTTACCATAATTAGAATGTGGAAAACATTCTTAATTGTTATAAAAATTATTTGAAAAGAAAATAATGCCAAAATGTAAAGGTTTTCTTCATTCAAAATATACATTTGAAGTAGATCAAAACCTTTCATCAAAGTTGTCCTAAAAGCAAAACAATACTCGTTCTTGTCTTGGGACAACTTTGATTCACTTCAAATGTTGACCACTGTAATAGCTCTTTTATTTTAGGATGTTGAATGAGCCTGAGATTCATTTGTGAGATTCAGTCAGTCATTCCTCAGTTTAAGTGTGCACAAATTCTCCACATCAAACTTGTACTGTTTTTCTTTGCCCTCCTGAATTAGATTTCCTCCCGTCAGCAGCGTACGGGCCGTATCTTTTTACCCAAGCTGATAATAAGATAGGTCTGTTGAGCTTTTGTCAGGGTAATCTTATCTGCTTCTGCCCCATCAGCCTCACAGACGCACATTTTAAAAGCACATAGGACTGACTTTATTCAACTGCGGTGGCAGTATCTGCTCTGACTGTCCCACAGCTGGAGAGAGAGAAACAGAGAGAGAGAGGGAGGGTTTCCGACTCCACCCTGCAGTATATGTCATGTCATTTGCTCTCACCGCTGACCGGCCGCCTGCGTGATGGATGTGTGGGGGTCAGTCCTCCGTCAGAGCAGCATGTATTGTTCTCTGAGCATACAGAGAAAGTTTCAGCAGTCAAACAGAGCTTCAGACACGCATGTTGAGGACCGAGAAGCCGCATGTTAGTCTCGAAAACAGTGGTGAGTGTTACTTTTCAATGGGGGTTTGGCTTTGTTCTCTGAGGGAGCTTGTAAATGGATATATTCTATGGTTTAGAGTTAATAGACCTGAATGTTTGAATATGAATGTTGTCAATGCTTTTTAAGATCTCTTCATTGACATTGCTCAGACTTTTAAGTTAGTTTGTTTTGAATCATTACCACTGTTAAGCTTCTGTCTGAACTTGTAGGTGTAGATTATTTAATAGATCATTTCAGTTTTAGATTGTGTTACTTTGTTTTTGTCACAGTTTAAAATTTTAAAAACCTTCCATTGACTTGCATTAGAATGTTCAGTATTTGCATACTGGATTCCTATTGGTCTTCTTTTTTAAATGTAGTTGCATACTTAATTTTCATTGGATATGTTTGGATATGGAATATTCTTCAATGATGTTTTCCTTCTTGCATCTGTTTATCCTCAGCCCTGGCACATTTATAACATTTAAAGCATGCCCCATCCTGACATTTGTGGAAAAAACTATAGACTTTCTGAGAATGTTCCGTGTGACAACTAGCCCCGTTCTGCTCTGTTTAGTCTGAGAGTTCAAGCTTGTCTGGCTTTGATTATGGTTTTGGAGATGTTGTCATTCATTCGGATGTTCTTGCTCAGATCCTGAACACCACAGACTGAGTGAACGTCCAACTTGTAAGACAAGATCGCAAATTGAGACTTATTTGTACTGTAAATAGAAACTTTGGCCACTGACCTTCTAAAGTCAACACTTTATTTGTTGTTCTTTCTTTCTGAGATGTCTGTTTAAACATGATGGGAAAAAGTGTGTGTATATTTATACTAATAGTAATTATTTGACCAAAATAAGAGGGATCATACAAAATGCATGTCATTTTTTACTTAGTACTGACTTGAATAAAATATTTCACATAAAAGACGTTTACATATAGTCCACAAGAGAAAATAATAGCTGAATTTATAAAAATGACCCTGTTTAAAAGTTTACATTCACTTGTTTCTTAATACTGTATTGTTACCTGAATGATCCACAGCTGTGTTTTATTATTTATTTATTTTTCATTTAGTGATAGTTCATGAGTCTTTTGTTTGTCCTGAACAGTTAAACTGCCTGCTGCTCTTTAGAAAAATCCTACAGGTCCCACAAATTCTTTGGTTTTTTAGCATTTTTTGTGTATTTAAACCCTTTCCAACAATGACTGTATGATTTTGAGATCCATCTTTTCACACTGAGGACAACTGAGGGACTCATATTCAACTATCACGGAAGGTTCAAACACTCACTGATGCTCCAGAAGGAAAAGCCATGAATAATGAGCCAGAGGGTGTGTAAACTTTTGAACGGAAGTAGGATGTGTACATTTTTCTTATTTTGCCTAAATGTCATATTCCCTTCATTAAGTACTGCCCTTCAGAAGCTACAAAAGATGCTTACATGTTCCCCAGAAGACAAAATAAGTCAATTTAACCTGATCTTCAAATTCCAAAAGTTTTCACCCCCAGCTTTTAATGCATCATTTTTCCTTCTGGCGCACCAGTGAGCGTTTGAACTTTCTGTAATAGTTGCATGTGAGTCCCTCAGTTGTCCTCAGTGTAAAAAGATAGATCTCAAATCATACAGTCATTGTTGGAAATGGTTCAAATACACAAAAATGCTAAAAAACCAAAGATTTTGTGGAACCTGAAATTTTGTCAGGACTGTTCAGGACAAAAAAGGGACTCATGAACAACTATCACTAAACAAAAAAATAAAATAAAAAAACACAGCTGTGAATCATTCAGGTAACAACACTGTATTAAGAATCAAGTGTATGTAAACTTTCGAACAGGGTCATTTTTATAAATTCAACTATTATTTTCTCTTGTGGACTATATGTAAACGTCTTTTATGTGAAATATCTTATTCAGGTCAGTACTGAATTAAAAAATAACATGCATTTTGTATGATCCCTCTTGTTTTGGTCAAATAATAAACATTTTTTAATAATATGTGTGTTTAATATGATTAAATAAAGAATGTGTGTGAACTAAAGACAGGAAGTGGCCAAGAAACAGATAGGAACGGATCGGAGCATATGTACTTGATTAAAGAACCTCTTTGGTGTAAACGTTTCAGCACGTGCACAGATCCCGCAGGCAGAGCGAGAGCAAACCCAAGAATTCCTCACACGCTCGCAAAGGTCCCCAGCTGCAGAAAATAGTCATCGTTTATAAACTTTTAAGACGTTTGCCCTCCACATTTGTGCGTGGGCTAATCAATGACAGTGATGCAGCTGAAATGTTATCCTGGAGAATTCCTGCTTGTGTCATTTCCTGTTTCCCAGTGCCAGAACGTGTCCCGGCTGCTTTATGGAGCATGTGTGCATGTGCAAATGTAGGTTAGGTATTGATGTGTGTTTTTTTTTTTTTGTGGTGTGTGTGTTAGGATTTCTGGTTTCCTTCTAAATGAATCAGAGGAGGAAATAAGTAAGCTTTAACTGAGAATGTGGGACAGGAACCTTTGTAAATTAATTTGTACTTGAATTTTCAAGTCTTTGTCATATTGTGGTCTATGCATGTGGCTCTGCTTGCTTCTTCATTGTAAGTCTATAGGATTTTCCCTCATTTGATCACATACCATGCCAAAATTACTATTACTTAAATAAAAAGATACAGCAACTGCATAGCACAAGTTTAGTCCAGTTTAGTTTTACTAGTAAGTCTGGTTTAGAAAACTTAAATATCCAATATAAATCCTTATGGCAAGATGCAATGCTGTTTTTTCATGCACTAAAAAATTACATTTATAAGTGATTATTTTATTGCACCTAATCTATTATGTCTGTAGATTTCAATTAGATGTTATTTGACTAAATTAGAACTTCAGTATTACTTACATACACCAAACTTTCCAGTTTTATTCCTGTCTAAAGGAATACGACGTTTTATTCATAAAAACTGGTTAAAATATGTTTTTCTGCCTGTTGACAGTGTTTTCTGACTAAAAAAAAAAGAGTAACAAAGAGAAATCCAAAATTTCCTCTGTCAAAACCATTAACTCTAATGTGCCAGCAAAAATTATTCTGAACCTGGCTTTATCCAGTCTTCAGGTTTTTGTTCTAAAATAAATGCAAAAATAAGTCCATATATGATTAGATAATTCCTCATTTGTATACACTACCAGTACCAAAAGTTTTTGAACAGTAAGATGTTTAATGTTTTTAAAGAAGTATCTTCTGCTCACCAAGCCTGCATTTATTTGATCCACATTTTTTTTATATTTTTACTATTTAAAATAGCTGCTTTCTATTCAGTGTTGTTTTTGACAACCATCTTAGATTTAGTCTTAGTCTTAGTCTTTTGGACTAAAATGCTTCTTAGTTTTAGTCAAATTTTAGTCACTTCTATATGTGATAGTTTTAGTACAATTTTAGTCGACGAAACGTCAAAAAGGTTTTAGTCTAGTTTTAGTCGACGAAAAGTCATAAAAGGTTTTAGTCTAGTTTTAGTCAAAAAAAGGGGAAAAAGTAGTCTTTTAACAAATTAATGTAGGTCAGTAAGTATTTTGCTGTTGGGTAGTGTCACTTATAAGTTCTGAAAATAGCAGATCTATAGTTCAACACAATGTGAGCTTCCGGATCGACTATTTTCACCAATAATTACAATAATGAAGGAATGTTTTAGAACATAAAAGACAAACAAGGATGGAATGCTAACACGGCTTGCCATAGTAGTATAGCAAAGAGTATTTAATGCTAAAACGGCTTGCCATAGCGGCAGATACGTTTTAGGTTTTGATTGGCATGCACAATAAGCAGAAATGTCATGCATTTTAAACGTCTGACGGACCACCCACTAACATTTTCGTCTATTCTCGTCTCGTCAACGAAAACTCACACACGTCTCGTCATGTTTTAGTCATCAACGAGCCATTTTTATCTCGTCATCGTCTCGTTATCGTCATGAAAAAAAGTGGCGTCAACGAAATGATTTCGTCATCGTCATCGTTGACATTTCTATTTGAATATATTTTAAAATGTAATTTATTCCTGTGATTTCAAAGCTGAATTTTAGCATCATTACTCCAGTCACATGATCCTTCAGAAATCATTCTAATATTCAGATTTTCTGCTCAAAAAAGCTTTATTATTATATTATGTAGTGGATTTTTTTTAAGGTTTCTTTGATGAATAGAAAGTAACTGAAATAGAAATCTTTTGTAACATTATGAATGTCTTTATCATCCTGTTTGATCAATTTAAAGCATCCTTGCTAAATAAAAGTATGAATTTATAAAAATATAACTATAAATGTAGCTTTGATCACAGGAGTAAATTCCATTTTAAAATATTAAATATATATATTCAAATAAAAAACAGTTATTTTAAATAGTAAAAAATATTTCAAAATTTTACTGCTTTTGCTGTACTTTGGTCAAATAAAAGCAGAAGCTCACAAATGGTGAGCAGAAGAGACTTCTTTAAAAAACATTAAAAATCTTACTGTTCAAAAACTTTTGACTGGTAGTGTATTTATACATAACATTTCAGAACTTCTAAAAATTGTTAGCAATTCTTAATTTAACCCATCAACTAGGAACATACTGGATGGTAATACATTTTTTTACCCTATTCACCTGGGTTCTCTTGCCTTTAAATACCCATCCTCATGTATCTGAGGTTGGCAGCGGGCCTGTATGAGATGTAATTAATGCTTCAGCCACGTTCCCCTCAGAGATATCGTCTCCCAGGAGCTGTTGAAAACTAATTGAGGTGAATGTGGCGTGACTCTGGGCTACTCTTACAGTCCTGCTGTCAGATAACCCAGGGAATTAGAGCCATTATAGCTGCTGTGATATTCCCCGTCATCCCATTCATCATGCCCTGGGTCCCCGCTTAATGAGGAGGTGCAGTCGCCTCCCGTTTGACCGGCTCCACAGAGAGGAGAAGATAAGTGAGCTGCTGCTCAACCGGGACCGTCATCCCGACACATGCTGAGACCCTCGAGCCGCTCATACGCTCTGGTTTTGTCCAGGGCGGTGTGACATTGTACCTCATTTAAAACCCCTGTAACTAGAATGTCATGCTCATGTCCCTGTGGTGGCTTGAGATGTTTGATGTAAGGTTTGAATGAATTAATTGCACTGGCTGGTGCTTTTATCTTAAGATTTGCATTTATGTTATGTAGAAGGAATTACTTTTTCTGGTGATTAACATAAGCTCTTAATAGTGGATTATATAAGAGTGTTAATATAAATAAATCTGTGTGTTATATGTATTGTATTATATGTAAATAAATTAAATTATATATTTATTCTATATGTAATTTTATATATATATATATATATGAGCAATATCACACGAGTAGACTTGAGATATGGCTGTATATCGGCACGGTTGTGATTCGGCCTCGTGCCGATATACAGCCATATCTCAAGTCTACTCGTGTGATATTGCGTTTATACAACAGTTTGACGGCACGAGAGTGTAAATACATAAACAAAATAACAACGGAGAGAATTTAAAAGCTCTCTTATGTGCGAACTACTCCTTCCGCCACGAATTCAAATCAAAGTTTAACGGTTGCTCGTTACTAATTCCAAAACGTCACTTTAGAACTAGTAAGGAAGGAATGTTGAGTTGCTTCATTGAAAGCCTATTGTATTACTGTATTAAAACCTCACTGTATCATGTTTGAGTATTATCACAGAGAGATAGACTGAGCGAGTCATTAACATACCTGCATCTGATAAAGCATTCATTATTCATATTCATGATGATATGACATTAGTTTGAATGTTCACTGAAGAAAGCGTTAATATCTGTTCATCTGTTAAGGGTGATTTTGCTGCTCAGTGTATTTATTCGCTGTTGTTGAAGCTAAAAATAACTTTTCAGTTTTAAAGTCCCAAAGTCACTATTAACTGCTCACTCATAACACGGTCTCTTGTCGCCATCTAAAGGCGGAACAATGTAACGTTAACTAAAATCACCATCACGAATACACGCACGTTACTCAATACTAAATACTATTATTAAACACATTATTTAAAATATAGTTTATATATATTTTTATTTATTGAGTAATAATATTTAATAAACAACAACAAAAAACAGGCATCAAAAAGTTGCTAGGCAATTCAGTCAAGAGTAAAGGCAGCATTCAGCATTGAATTTACATAAACATGCTACATGAACTATCTTCTCTGGAACAAATAATAAATTATTGAGATCAAAGACTGCCCGTTAGATTTACCCATAATGAATTACATGTCATGTGTAACCACTACAGAGACATCAGAGCCAGCGGTAAATTCCTGAAGATCTGGCCGTGGTGAGAGCGCTCTCGAGCGGATTGATGAGTGCAGAACGCCCCCTGACGTTATGGGTCTCGCACGTCCGAAAACGACGAAGCAAATTTTCAAACAGACGTTATCTTTATTAACAAACTGCATTTTTGAACTATAAACAAGTACATTCTCGCCTGAAAACCTCTTAAAACTACATTCCGTGACACAAAAAGAGTATTATTTATAAAATGATACGGGATTTGGACGTCCTCCATGAAACTCGGGGAAAAAAAAGGTCCCGGCTAGAACACGCGGAGTGATACAAAATGTGAAAGGGCATTCCTGTAACTATACCAGTAGAATATCTCATGGTTCTCAACCAATCAGATTTGAGAACCAGAACGTAATTATAAAATCTAATTTTTGGTTTAATAATTAAATAAATGTGTTTAACATGTAATTTTTTTATTTTATTTGTTTATTTAATATTGTATGTTAAATTTTATACATTATATTATCTGTAAATAATGACTAAACTATATATATATATATATATATATATAAATAAATATATAAAAATATATAATAATAAATAAATAATAGTAAATGAATCATATGTAATGTTTTATTTATATATTTACTATTATATATTTAATTTTATATATATTATATTATATATAAATATATAAAAAATAAAATTCTGTGTAGATTGATCATTTGATTTATATGTATAGTTTTATTTATATGTAATATACAGTTACAAAATATATATAATAGTAAAAAAGTAAATAATAGTAAATAAATATATATATATATATATATATATATATTATATATATATATATATATATATATATATATTATAATATATTGAATTGTATATATATTATATATAAATTAATTTATTTCTGTATAGATCGATCGATAGATAAATA
>NC_133381.1:5950378-5990322 GCF_049309525.1 Garra rufa | reverse complement strand
AATGAAATTATTTTCAGTTAAGATAATTAAGATAATTTTCTCTATATAATTTTATTTATTTATTAATATAAAATATATAATAGTAAACAAGTAATTTAATTTAATGTTCTACATAAAATAAATGCAAATTCAATTATAAATTTTTTTAAGTGTTTTTAATTTTGGCGTGAAATATGCCCTAAACATGTTCATAACCTTTGTGAGAGTTCTGTCTTTGATAGTTCAGAATTGATTTCCATGCATAATTCATATGCTGTTATGATCAATTCATGCACACATACATGTGGCTTCAGCGCATAAATACTTCATAGTTCTTTTAATGGCCTGAAAATTGCTCTTTGCATGCAATGAAAGGGCCGCACATAGAAGACAGCGGGCAGATCATGTGATTGGGCCATAATAAAGTGTTTATCACAGGCTGGCTGTGTTGGGCAGCTCAGATCGGCCCGTCACAGAGCTTTTCTCTTCGGCATCGCTGGCTTCCTTAACTGATGAAAAGTGGCCAGATTTCGCGCAGCTTTGACTGGAGGGCATGTCACTTAACAAATGAATGGTTCTCTCTTCGAGGACAGTCAAGCTAGTCACAGAGAGCGCGACCACGAGACCCCTGTGCCTCTCGCGCTGGAGGAATGCGCATGTTTTTAGCCGGATGAAGGAAGCGTCTTATATCGTCTCACGAGCATAAGAAACTATTCTGCGCCTTAGATCTTCTGTGCATTCGTCGATATTAAATAACAGCATTTGAGCCACTTTGAGCAAATTGCAGATAACCTGAGACATGCTTGCTTATTTGAAAAGAGATCTCCCATGTTTTTTCATACATTTTTGGAGGACTGTGGGAAAAGAAATCCAAACAGTGGGTTAGAGTTTCACAGCAGTTACTCTACTTTTAGATTGTGTCTGTGAGAATACACAAACAAACCACAGTATGACTATATCTGAGCAGAATAGATATGTGCATCATGTTTTCAATTGACTAGTAGCTGGGTTGTCTGACTAGTTGACTAACTGGTGTTAAGGAAGCATTGTAATTAGGCTAGTTTAAGGTTCACTTGACTTTATTAGACATGTTTCCTAAGGGGCTTGTTTTGAGGTCAAAAGGTTACATCACCCTTTCAGAATCTGCAAAACAAGAGGGATCATGCAAAATGCATGTTGTAGATTTGGTACTAACCTGAGTAAGATATTTCACATAAAAGACGTTTACATATAGTCCACAAGAGAAAATAATAGTTGAATTTATAAAAGTTCAATGATTCTTAATACTGTGTTGGTACCTGAATGATCCACAGCTGTGTTTTTTTGTTTAGTGATAGTTGATCATGAGTCCCTTGTTTGTTCTGAACACTTAAACTGTCCGCTGTTCTTCAGAAAAATCCTTTAGGTCCCACAAATTCTTTGGTTTTCCAGCATTTTTGTGTATTTGAACCCTTTCCAACAATGACTGTATGATTTTGAGATCCATCTTTTCACACTGAGGACAACCAAACAAGGGACTCATGAACCAAACAAGGGACTCATGAACAACTATCACTAAAAAAAAAACAGCTGTGGATCATTCAGGTAACAACATTAGAAATCAAGCGTATGTAAACTTTTGAACAGGGTCATTTTTGTAAATTCAACAATTATTTTCTCTTGTGGACTATATGTAAACAGTATGTGAAAATTAACAATAACATGCATTTTGTAGGATCCCTCTTATTGTGGTAAAATAATTAAGACTTTGCAGATTCTAAAAGGGTAGTTCACTCAAAAATTAAGATTTTTTTGAAAATATAGTCAACCACAGGCCATCCAAGATGTAGACGAGTTTGTTTCTTCATCACATTTGGAGAAACAAAGCATTACATCACTGTCTCACCAATGGCTCCTCTGCAGTGAATGGGTGCCGTCAGAATGTGAGTCCAAACAGCTGCTTCACACATTTTGTGAAGCAAAAAGCTTGTTTGTAAAAAACAAATCCATCATTAAGACGTTTTTAACTTCAAACAGCTGCTTCTGGCTAAAATACAAGTCCTTGATCCATATCATTGCTTCCTCCAGTGTAAAAGTCATTTTGTCGAAATCAAGAGAGAAATATGCACACTGTTTACAAGCCAAAAATAAAAGTTAAAACACTCTAATGATGGATTTGTTTCTTACAGACAGTTTTTCATGTTATAGGAAGTTAATTTGCGTACTGGTGTGGGTTACTTGTGGATTATTGTGATGTTTTTATCAGCTGTTTGGACTCTCATTCTGACGGCACTCATTCATTACAAGAGGATATGTAGGTGAGCAAGTAAATCAAATAAATCTTTGTGATATTCTTCAGACTTCAAATCTTTGTGATATTCTGGTCTCTAGACTAGAGTGGTGTGGATTACTTGTGGATGATTATGTTTTTATCAACTGTTTGGGCTCTAATTCTGACGGCACCCATTCACTGAAAAGGATCCATTGATGAGCAAGTGACGTAATGCTACATCTCTTCAAATCTGCTCTGTTAAAATGGTTAAAATCAAAAGTCTGGTCACATATTTTCAACAAAATGCATGATTAAAGTTTCTGTAAGCTCCAAGCTGTATGTCAAATTGTTAATAAGTATGAGCGATGATAATACTGAAGCTGCAAGCAGTGCTAATTAATGACTTCATACACAACAGACCTATTCATCAGTTAAAACTCATCTCATGCTCATCTTATTTTGGTGGTTGTTGTGTTTGTTTTTATAATGAATCTCCTTGTTGATGTCTTCGGAGGCTGTCTGGCTGTTGAATGGCCGTCTCTGAGGCTCATTGATGTGTGTAAATCTGAGCCAAGTCAGTCTTTGGAAGTGTCACTTCCTCCAGCACAGCGCAGCTCAGTCTGTGAATATTAATCACCCTCAATAAGCTGCTCAGTGTCTGTGAACATCAGCCATCAACGCGCAGGTGCGCTCAGACTCAGACGCAGTCTCGGGTTCGTTCAGGGGCTTTTGCACTCATACTGCAGAGTATTAAAGCTTTTCTAAAAGGACCAAGACCAAGAACAAATGAGTACTTCTAGTTTCTCAGCTCTGTTCTGGTTTTGTTTACATTCTAATAAGTGTCGTTGACTGCTTTATATTTCTGTGCTGGATCTCATGCTGATTCCTCTTGGCTGTGATTTATATTTGGGCATGTGATTGTTGGACAGCAGGAGTGTTAAAGCCAGAAGACTTTCCAGATTGCTGCACTTTCTCTTTAATATTTTACCCATGAGTGGTGCATTATGTTTTTTCCATCTGAAGACAGGATGAACAACATTTGGCTCTTGCTGTGCTTCTCGCTGTCAGTGAGAATGTGCCTTTAAAACTCTTAAAAGCTTTATATTTGGAGCAGTAGATTATAATTTTAACTATGGATAATGAAACAAACACTGATCAAGAAATTTGTGGGGATTTGAGCACACCAGACAGTTTTTCGCATGTATGGGCAGACCTGATGAATATCTTGGTAAGTTTATGATTTTTTTTTTTTTTTTTTTTTTTTTTAAGTGTCTACCAAAAAGGGATTATTATTTTTATTATTATTATTTTTATTTTTATTTTTATTTTATTTATTTTTTTTATTTATTTTTTTTTTATTATGTTTTATTTTGGGATTTTTATTTTATTTTATTTTAATTTTATTTTATTTTATTATTTTATTTAATTTTTTTTTTTTTTTTTTTTTTTGATTATGTTTTATTTTGGGATTTTTATTTTATTTTATTTTATTGAAATTTATTTTAATGTTGTTTATTTTTTATTTGTATTATTATTGCAATTTATTGTTATTAATATTAATCTAATGATTATTAGTATTATCGTGTGGATGTTTAGTGTAAGTTCTCTTGAGCATGCATCTTACATCTTCAGCATTTTTGTTGTCTTTGTATTGAAAGCATATGAATTTACTTTGCGTTTAATGCCACATTTGATATTGTTGTTATTTAATATCAATCCTGGGGACGTGATGCTTGATATCTGATGACATTTCACTTAAGTAATGTAAAAATAAGACCTGATAGCCTTTTAAATGTCATTGTTTTAATGTCAAGTGTGTTTTCTCTGTGCCGTGGGTCATTTTACCATCATTTCAAACTGAGGTCGACTGAGGGTTTCTGTACTAGAAGTACATAACATTTGTTTTTGCTTCATTTAGTGTTGTAAATATGCTCAATATTTATTTGTATTGAAACAAACATTTCCCATCAGCAGCAAAGCATAGTGTGCCATGCAACTTTGGTTGACATAGTTGACTAAATCTTCAGTGTGTTAAAAATATTCAAGGGAAATTTTTAGGAGATGAGCTTGCAGATCTTGGGATGATGCTTTGCCCTCTGGGTCTCCAGTGAGTAAACAAGAAAGGTCACGTCTCCTGAGTGTCATACAATACCAGGAAGACATGCTGAGAGAAAGTTGATTTCTCCTGGCCAGGAATATTGACTTTTAGGCCATACACCAATATACACCATAACAACCTCCTTGGAGGTCTATCTGAAGCAGCTTTCAAAGGTCCAAACCTGCTCTTTTGAGTGTTGTTTGGTCTGACAACTGGATATACGTGATCATTTTGCAATGATTATAGAGGCAGTTTTCTCCTCACTGCTGTAGATAATGGTTGTATTGTATGTGTGTGTTGTAGGATGGCTCTCTGGGTAACATTGAGGATCTGGCCCAAGAGTATTCAGAGTATTACAGCACGTCCTACGGCGAAGTGTGTGACCGAATGGAGGAGTTACGCAAACGCAGAGTCGCTCAAGAAGCAGAGACGGTAAAATACTCACATGAGACACTATTTAAGGCATATTGAGGATTTATCTTTTTCTATAAAGTTCACTTGCAGACTTTTCTACTCACTAAATCTGCATTCTATTTGATCAGAAATGCAGAAAAAAACAGTAATGTTTTAGAATATTTTTACTGTTCGAAATAAGTGCTTTCTATTTGAATATATTGTAAAAATGAAATTTATTCCTGTGATGCAAAGCTGAATGTGTTACATGTTCTTACGAGCTCCTCAAAAATAAAAATTCTTATTATTCTTATTTTGTGACATTTATAAATGTCTTCACAGTCCCTTTTAATGAATTTAACACATCATCACTGAATAAAAGTGTTTTTTCCTACTTACCAGAACCTTTCCAAGTAGACCACATACAATGATTTTACCATTGCTAAAAATTATAATAATATAATAATAGAATGATATAATTCATAGTAATTTGAGTAAAAGAACACACATGCTATAGCCTACACAGTTGAGGTCAAAAGTTTACATTCCCTTTTCAGAATCTGAAAAATGTTAATTATTTTACCAAAATAAGAGGGATCATACAAAATGCATGTTATTGTTTATTTAGTACTGACCGGAATAAAATATTTCACATAAAAGATGTTCACATATTGCTCGCAAGAGAAAATAATAGATGAATTTATAAAAATTACCACGTTCAAAAGTTTACATACACTTGATACTTAACACTGTGTTTTTACCTGAATGACACAACTGTCTCGTTCCCTTTCAGGGAACCATGGTAACATACGTAACCTGAGATGTTCCCTTTCAAGGGAACATCAAACTGTGTCCTCTAGGACCCCTAGCGACCCCTAAAGGACGCAGTGTCTTGTGCATGGTTATATACGTAACCTGAGACGTTTTTTTTTTGTTTGTTTTTTAGTGAGAGTTTCTTAGTAATAGAAATCTTTTGTAACATCATAAATGTCTTCACTGTCCCTTTTAATGAATTTAACGCATCATCACTAAATAAAAATGACCAGAAACTTTTCAAGTAGTCTAGCATTTAAAAAAAAAAAGCCAGAAAATCCTGATTTTTTTTCTCTGTAAAATATTGCGTCATAATGAAAAATATGGTTAGATGTGTCATTTGGTTTGGTTAGATAATGTTTGTCATTGAGGGTTTTGTTTAATCGGCTGTATGACTTTGTTTCTCAGGGAAAGGCTGAATCAACAACATCCCTTCAGCTGCGGTTAGAAATCCAGGTGGGTAATGAATCACGCTCAGAGGAGGAAGTTGTGCTTTTATGGGAAAGATACTAATAGTGTCATCTTTACTCTTATTTCAAACACTATTTCTGAGTCTAAAATGTTTTTATTTTTCCTCCCAGGAGTCTCTAGGTCTGTCTAGCGCCATGTCCACACCTGAGGTGGAGAGAAGGTACGTGTGTGTCATTGCATTTTCAGTGTTTCTCATCCAGTCTTTGCCAACTGTTCTTGTTCCCAGAATATGATTAAGGGACTTTCTAGACACAAATGTTTAGGATTCCATTAGAGCTGATCTGATGACCAGAAATGGGATATTTTGAGTTCCTGGACGTACTTAAATGAGTGAGAGCAGGCCTGAGAGTTACTCAACAATGAAATGCATCCGGTCATCGGGACATTGGAGATGATGCATGCATTTCCTGTTGACCTCTTTATTCTTCATTTCTCTTTTCCTTCCTTCCATTGTGCACCAGAGGAGATACTATCTGAATTGCCACCATCAGCATGTTAATACACGTAATGCACGAGTCAATTTAGTTTTTTTTTTTTTTCATTATTCATAATTTCGATTGCATTGGTAAAGCAAAACAGATTCTTGTGGATGAGCCACGGTCAAAGCTATTGTGAAATCAAACAATAAGTGGCAAAAGATCATATACAATGATTTTACTAATATAATAATAAAATAATATGGTTCATAGTAATTTAAGTAAAAGAACATATACGCTATATAAAGTCGAGGTCAAAAGTTTACATCCTCCTTTCAGAATCTGAAAAATGTTAATTATTTGACCAAAATAAGAGGGATCATACAAAATGCATGTTATTGCTTGTTTAGCACTGACCTGAATAAGATATTTCACATAAAAGATGTTTACATATAGTCTGTAAGAGAAAATAATAGTTAAATTTATAAAAAAATTACCCTGTTCAAAATTGATTTCTAATGTTACCTAAATGATCCTGAATGTTTTTTTTATTTTATTTTTTTTTATTAGTGATAGTCCATTTTCTCTCCTAAACAGTCAAACTGCCTGCTGTTCTTCAGAAAAAAATCCTTTTTCTTCAAATTCTTTGGTTTCCCAGCATTTTTCTCATTTTGGATTTTGAGATCCATCTTTTCACGCTGAGGCAGTCATATGCAACTATTACAGAAGGTTCAAATGTTCACTGATGCTTCAGAAGATGCTCAAAACAAAAATTTACAGATAATTTACTCATCCCTTGTCATCCAAGATGTTTGTCTTTCTTTCTTCAGTCAGAAAGAAATTGTTTTTTTGAGGAAAACATTTCAGGATTATAGTGGATTTCTGTGGGTGCCCCCGAGTTTAAACTACCAAAATGCAGTTTAAATGCATCTTTAAAGGCCTCTAAAGTATATAAATTGTCATTTTTTAAAGAAAATAACCGATCGTTTCACTGGATAAGACCCTTCTTCTTCAGCTGGGATCGTTTAGAGCCCTTTGAAGCTGCATTTTGGAAGCTCAAACTCGCAGGCACCATAGAAGTCCACTATATTTAGAGAAATCCTGAAATGTTTTCCTCAAAAAACATTATTTTTTCTTTACAACTGAAGAAAGAAAGAACAGCTTGGATGACAGGATGGTGGGTAAATTATCTGTAAATGTTTGTTCTCCTTTAAGAGCGGGGTGTGAAATCTTTTGAATGTGTAAATTTTTCTTATTTTGCCTAAATGTCATATTTTTTTTATTTAGTACTGCCCTTCAGAGACTACAGAAGATACTTGTGTGTTTCCCAAAAGACAAAATAAGTTACATATACCCTGATCTTCAAATTCAAAATGCATTGTTTGGGAGCATCAGTGAGTGTTTGAATCTTCTGTAATAGTTGCATATGAGTCCCTCAGTTGTCCTCAGTGTGACAAAAAATGGATCTCAAAATCATACAGTCATTGTTGGAAAGGGCTCAAACACACAAAAAAAGCTGAAAAACCAAAGAATTTGTGGGACCTGAAGGATTTTTCAGAAGAACAGCAGGCATTTTAACTGTTCAGGACAAACAAGGGACTCATGAACAACTATCACTAAACAAAAAACACCGCTGTGGATCATTCAGGTAACAACACGGTAAGAATCAAGGGGATGTAAACTTTTAAACAGGGTCCTTTTTATAAATTCAGCTATCATTTTAACAGAAGAACAGAAGCATAAGAACTAAAGTCTTACTAATCGCTTACTTTACAAAATTATTATATACTCATACTATATGTGACCCTGGACCACAAAACCAGTCATAAGGTTAAATTTGACAAAACTGAGATTTATACATCATATGAAAGCTCAATAAATAAGCTTTCTATTGATGTATGGTTTGTTAGGATAGAACAATACTTGACTGAGATACATCTATTTGAAATCAGAAATCTGAGGATGCAAAAAAATCAAAAAGACTGAGAAAATCACCTTGAAGTTGTCCAAATTAGGTTCTTAACAATACATATTACAAATCAAAAAATACATTTTGATATGTTTACAGTAGGAATTTTACAAAAAATCTTCATGGAACATGATCTTTACTTAATTTCTTAATGATTTTTGGCATAAAAGAAAAATCAAAAATTTTGACCCATGCAATGTATTTTTGGCTATTGCTACAAATATACCCCAGCGACTTAAGACTGGTTTTGTGGTCCAGGGTCACATATTATAACAAATGATATCTGCTCTCATAAGGCTAAACGTTTGCATTGCATCAGAGAGCTCAGGTACATGCTAACATCAGCAGCACTTGTCAGCTGAGAGAAAGACAAATAAAGAGAGAGGGAGAGGAATTCACAAGCCATGTGAGCGCTCAGTTCCTGTAAAACCCCTCTGGTGCGTGAAAAAGCCTCCATTGTTGCAGTGAGGTGTGGTGTGGCGGCCGACGGCAGCATGTGTCTTTATTCGCTCTGACAGACAGCTCAGTCTAATCCACTGCCCTGCAGGCAGCATGGACACCAGTTAGGACAGAACCACATCACTAGAAATCAATAGATATGTTCTGAAAATGAAGAAAATGATGTGGGAGAGCAGGTGAGATGAGATGTGGTGTGATGATGTTTTGATGGATACACTTTTGCTGCATTTTATTGATTTTTGTACTTTTGCTTGCAGGCAAGCAATGAACAAGTCCAGCTCTGAAGACGGATCCGGTTAGTACTGTATTTTGTGTTTGTTTTATTGTTGTATAAAAACGACTAAAATCAGAGTTCAGTGGGAGTATAAGGGAATTTTAAAATTAGGATTTCAAGACCTGGAAAAGTCAAGAGTAACTTTACAATTTTTATTAAAAAAAATGTAAAATATTATATTGAATAAACAGTGTTCTTTTGTAAATGCCTTATACAATTAAGTAAGTCGTGGTGATTCTTTGGTCAAAAAATTATTTTTCAATTACCTTACTGTTCAAAAGCTTAAGGTTTTTTTTTTATATATATTTTTAATATAATTCTCTTTTGTTCACCAAGTTTGCATTAATTGATACAGTAAAATTGTGAAAAAGTATTACAATTTAAAATAATTGTTTTCTATTTCATTGTATCTTATAATGTAATTTATTCCTTTGCTTTAAAAAAATGTAAAAACTTTTGACTCTATATATCTTAAGAAAATTCATTGAGTTTCAAACTTTGTTTCAACAGCAGGAAAATGGGACCGAAAGAAAAACAAATCATTCTGGCAAAACTTCCGCAAAGCACAGAAAGGGAGCGTTCGAACACCACCGAAAGGTTCTTCGCCCATTTCTATTCGCAATTCCATTCGATCTTGATGAAATATTGCATTAATTAATGGGCTTGACTTTTGATCTTCACAGGAGAGGATCTGGGCTTCGTGGCCAGTGAGATCACTATGAGTGATGAAGAACGCATCCAGTTGATGATGATGGTGAAGGAGAAGATGATCACAGTGGAGGAAGCTCTGGCTCGGGTATGAAACAGTTCACATCCTATTTTACTTTACAAATGTGATGCATTTCTGAAAAACAAGATGTTTAACAAAAACAATGTAGGATGGGCAGTGGTGGATAAAGTACACAAATCAAATAGTTAAGTAAAAGAACAAGTACTGTAATAAAATATTACTCCACTGAGAATAAATAATAAGTATTAAGTACTGAGTTAAAATTTTACCTGAGTAAATGTAAAATTGAATGATATATTTCATAGTAATTTGAGTAAAAGAACACACATGCTATATACAGTTGAGGTCAAAAGTTTACATCCCCTTTTCAGAATCTTCAAAATGTTAATTATTTTACCAAAATGAGAAGGATTATTCAAAATGCATGGTATTGTTTATTTAGTACTGACCTGAATAAGATATATTTTTGTTTAGTGATAGTTGTTTTTGAGTCCCTTGTTTGTCATGAACAGTTCAAGTGCCTGCTGTTCTTCAGAAAAATCCTTCAAATCTTAGGTTTTTCAGCATTTTTGTGTATTTGAACCCTTTCCAACAATGACTGTATGATTTTGAGATCCATTTTTTCACACTGAAGACAACTGAGGGTCTCATATGCAACTATTACAGAAGGTTTAAAAATGCACTGATGCTCTAGAAGGAAAAAAAAAGATGCAGAAATTTTGAACAGAACACATTTTACATTTTACTTTTCTAATGTGATGCATTTCTGAAAAACAAGATGTTTAACGAAAAGTAGTTGAGTCAAAGTACAGGTATTGAGGTCCACTGAGAATAAATAATCAGTAATAAGTACTGAGTTTCAATTTTACTTGAGTAAAAGTACAAAAGTACTTGATTTGTAATGTACTTAAGTAGTAAAAGCTATTGATCGATGATCTGTTTATTGTTTATATTCTAGCCAGCACTAGTCAAACTAGTCATTAGTCAGCACTAATAAGAAAGATTACTGCAGAGATTCAGTATGTATTGATTTGCAAATAATCAAACTTTGTATTTTATTACCAAAACACGTTACAATAGCAAAACATTAAACTTCAGTATGCTAAAATATCAAGTTGAAGTACTGATAATTCATGTTTGTTAGCAAATGAAAAAGAAAAACATTAATTATTTAAAAAATTAGGGAAAACAAAATCTGTTTTAATATGTGATGATGACAAATATTATACAGTGAATGTAGTACAGATGTCAGATGCATTAACATTTTAAGAGGAAAGCAGATATGCTAGTTTGAAACCAGTACAGATTTACAGACATTAATTTGCATTATTTTACCTAAAATCCCTGACCTAGAATGTACACATTTAAGCATTTCAGTGGGCTTAAACAGCTCAGGCCTAAATATGATTTTTATTTACAACTGTCTATTGAGAAGAAAAAAGAGAGCATTTTTAACTTTAACAATCTTTGGCAATATCCTGATACCTGGCTGTTTTGACCGGATCATTAAATCAGTGAGTTGTTGATCAGACCGATTCATAAATGAATCATTCAGTGCCATTTGTGAACGGTTCAACAGATTCATTGGAAAGAATCACAAATTAGACATTGCTACCGCGGCCCGAGTGGGTGGCGATTTCCTCAGTTTGAAACAACGAGGAATGACATGTTTTTATGAAATGTAATGAAGAAAGAATTACAATATTATGCTTTGAAATAATATGATGTAAAAGTTTCCTAAAATACAGGATCCCAGTTCTTGGCTCATTTTGATCAGATCACTGAATCAGTGAGTTGTTGATCAGTCTTATTCACAAATGAATTCTTCAGTATAATTTGTAAACTGATTCAGTGGGTACACTGGAAAGAATCGGCTCATTCACAAATCGGACATCGCTATTGCGGCCTAGAGTATATGCCAATTTCCTCATTTGGAAATTTGACCTCATTTTACATGTTTTTATAAAACTAAGTGGAGTAAAGACTACAATATTATGCTTTGGAATGTAGTGATGTAAAAGCAAAAGTTTCCTAAAATACAATATCCAGGTCTTGGCTCATTTTGATCAGATCAATGAATCAGTAAGCGGATCAGTCCAATTCACAAATGAATCTTTTAGTGTGATCTGTGAACCGATTCAGCAGGTTCATTGGAAAGAATCAGCTCATTCACAAATTAGACATCGCTATCATGGCTCAGAGTGAATGGCGATTTCCTCGGTTCGAAATAACAAGGAACGACATGTTTTTATGAAATGTAGTGGAGTTAAAAGATAGAATATAACTGTTTGAAATGTTGTGAAGTAAAAGTGAAAGTTTCCAAAAATACAATATCCCAGTTCTTGGCTCATTTGGACCGGATCATTGAATCAGTGAGTTGTTGACTCAAGGAAAGCTGCAATTGGATCAGTCTGATTCACAAATCCCATTGAATGATTCATTTGTGAATCAATTCAACAGGTTCATTGGAAAGAATCAGCTTGTTTACAAATCTGACATCGCTAGTGCGGCTTAGAGTGGGTAGCGATTTCCTTAGTTCAAAACAACAAGGATTAACATGTTTTTATCAAATTTAGAGGAGTTAAAAGCACAATATAATGCGTTGAAATGCAGCAAAGTAAAATTAAATGTTTCCTAAAATTCAGTATCCTAGTTCATGGCTAATTTTGTCCAGATCATTGAATCAATTAGTTGTTTAACACAAGAACAGCGGCAACCTGAAGTCCGATTCACAAATCGAATAAATGATTACTTTGTGAATCGATTCAACAGGTTCATTGGAAAGAATCAGCTTGTTTACAATGTAAAAAGTATGATATTATGCTTTGGAATGTAGTGAATTAGAATTAAATGTTTCTTAAAATAACAACTGTCCTCAAACATTCACCAACATGTTTTTTTCCGTCCCTCAGCTGAAGGAATACGAAGCGCAGAACAAGCAGTCCAACAGTGTGGACACGACCGACTGGACCGACACACCCAGTCCATCCATGACTGAATCCTCCTACTGTAATGTAAGTTTCCCAGTGACTTTGTGTTTGCTAGCGACAACTTGCGAAAGTCCAGCTCTCCCCTCAAAGCCGCCCGTGTCCTCCTAAAGCACTTAACGATCTGTGAAGCGTAAGCCGTAAATATCCATTAGCTGTGTTTGTTGTGATGAACTTGTTTATTGGCGGATCTTCTGTATACAGACACTCCCAGCAGGGTTTTCACCCGCTACCCACGGGATTTGTCGCCTCTCCATCCCCCCGTCATGTCCTAGATGTGATCCACAGCCCCTCTGGGCCTCCAGGCGGGGTCCTATTCATCTCCTCAATGCTATAACCCCCCATTGTGCATTTTAGGCCTGTTGAATGCAGGGCTGCGCTCTCTTCAGCAGCCCAGAGCTCTTTTGTGCAGGGATTGTGCGATTAAGGCGCTTGGATGCAGGATCCATTCCACCAATTCCACTGGACAGAGCCGCTGTTTATATCTGTTTCATGCAAAAAAAAAATATATTTTGGGCTTTTGCAGTTTAGTTAAAGTCAAACTACGATGAGAATCAAGTCGAAATACTATAGGAATAAAGTAGAAATATTTAAAGAATAAAGTCTAAATTATTTGAGAATTTAAATCGTAGAAATTACAAGAATAAAGTCGGAATATTTCGAGAATAAAGTTGAAATATTTCGAGGATAAGGTCTAAGTATTACGAGAATAAAGTAGAAATTACAAGAATAAAGTCAAAATACTATGAGAATAAATTAGAAATATTTCAAGAATAAAGTCGAAATGTTTCGAGAATTTAAATCGTAGCAATTAAGAGAATAAGGTCTAAATATTTAGAGAATAAAGTCAAAATATTTAGAGAATGAGGTTGAAATATTTAGAGAATAAAGTCAAAATATTACGAGAATAAGGTCTAAATATTTAGAGAATAAAGTCAAAATATTACGAGAATAAGGTCGAAATATTTAGAGAATAAAGTCAAAATATTATGACAACAAAGTCTAAATACTATGAGAATAAAGTCGAAATACTATGAGAATAAAGTAGAAATATTTCAAGAATAAAGTCGAAATGTTTTGAGAATTTAAATCGTAGAAATTACGAGAATAAGGTCTAAATATTTAGAGAATAAAGTCAAAATATTACAAGAATGAGGTTGAAATATTTAGAGAATAAAGTCAAAATATTACGAGAATAAGGTCTAAATATTTAGAGAATAAAGTCAAAATATTATGAGAATAAGGTCTAAATATTTAGAGAATAAAGTCGAAATATTATGACAATAAAGTCGAAATACTACGAGAATAAAGTTGGAATATTTCAAGAATAAAGTCGAAATGTTTTGAGAATTTAAATCGTAGAAATTACGAGAATAAGGTCTAAATATTTAGAGAATAAAGTCAAAATATTACAAGAATGAGGTTGAAATATTTAGAGAATAAAGTCAAAATATTACGAGAATAAGGTCTAAATATTTAGAGAATAAAGTCAAAATATTATGAGAATAAGGTCTAAATATTTAGAGAATAAAGTCGAAATATTATGACAATAAAGTCGAAATACTACGAGAATAAAGTTGGAATATTTCAAGAATAAAGTCGAAATGTTTTGAGAATTTAAATCGTAGAAATTACGAGAATAAGGTCGAAATATTTAGAGAATAAAGTCAAAATATTATGACAATAAAGTCAAAATACTACGAGAATAAAGTCGAAATACTATGAGAATAAAGTAGAAATATTTCAAGAATAAAGTCGAAATACTTTGAGAATAAAATAATAAAATAAAATAATAAACTAAATAATCATAAAATTACAAAATAAAATGAAATAATTTTTTTTAACATGGCACTAAAACACTGTTGTACTTATGCTCACCAAGGCTGCCTTTTGTAAAAATTTTAAAATATTATATGGATTTAAAGTAACTGATTTTTATTTAAATATATTTTAAAATTAAATTTATTACTGTGATGCAAAGCTGAATTTTCAGCATCATAACTCCAGTCTTCAGTATCACATGATCCTTCAGAAATCATTCTAATATGCTGATTTGCTGCTGAAAATCATCAGTGCTGCTTTATATTTTGTGGAACTGCTTTATTTTCATGATTCTTTGATATATAGAGTTCAAAAGAATAGCATTTATTTGAAACAGAAAACATTTGTGACATAAATGTTTTTACTGTCACTTTTTCAATTTAATGCATCCTTGCTGAATAAAAGCTTTCATGTGAGGAATTTAACATGCTGAGACATCTGAGTTTCCCAACACCAGTTATTATCGTGTTTTCATCGATGACAATAGTTTGACTTTCTCTGCTTGAATTTTGCAGATGCCAGTTGCGTAACATCCCACCCGCTGAAATAGTTTAGTTCGAAGACTCGCACACAAGAGCCGTTTATAACAGACGCTCAGACTCTAATAGTCTGGCTCTGACTGTATTTGACATTTGAGTGGGTTTATTTCAGGTCTTGTGCTGTTTTTATGGGTCTGAAGTGTGGCGAGAGCTGCACATGTTTAGCACCTGCTGTCAGACACGTGCTATTCTGTATTATAAGTATAAATTGTAAATGATGGGGTAATTAAAGTCGAGATGTGTCTGTCTCTTCTGCGTGTGGTTTCTGAGCCCACAGCCGTCTGCCGCTAAAACAGATGATTCTGAGAAATGTAGGCTACTCCACCTGCTGAAAATAAGCCAGAAAGGAGTCCTGAACTCTCATGTCTCTGATATTCTGGTCTGTGGGATTTCTTTATGGTCTAGTGGGTAAAAACAGGTTGTTTGATCACTCAGTGAAGTACTGTAGCAGCAATTCTCCTCAACAACACACACAATTTGATGTCTGGAGCAGAAATGCTGCAGGAAGAGTTGCATGTTGTAGTTCATAGGTTTGAGAGGCTGACATTTGCAACCTCTGTGTTCAGTTCACATGTCATCTATTTTTATAGTTTCCATACAGGGGATTTTTGGTTTACCATATTGCTGAAGCATGTGGTCAATAATGAGTCAAAATACTTTCCATTACATGTAAAGCCTCTGCATGGACCTATTACCTTGTATATGGTAAACCTCTTTTCTTTTCTTTTCTTTTCTTTTCTTTTCTTTTCTTTTCTTTTCTTTTCTTTTCTTGTCAATTTATCTATTTTATTTTTTGTTTTATTTTGTTTTATATTATTTTATTTGTTTTATATTATTTTGTTTTATATTATTTTATGCAATGTACTTATTTCAGTGTTTTATTTTTAATAAATTTGTTTTTGCTTTGTCATTATTGTGGTGTATGGAGTGTAAATTGATGTGGGGAACAAATAATTTAAAGCAGTTTAACATAATGCTGCAACAAAACAAAATGTGAAAAAAATGAAGGGGTATGAATACTTTTGCAAGGCACTGTATATTTTTATTTTATCTTACATTTTATGATTATTGTATGATTTTATATTTTATTTTATTTTTATTTTTTGTTTTGTTTGTTTTTTCAGTTTTATTTTCATTAGTTTTTTCAGTCAGTTTTTATATTTTTGTTGTTTTATTTTAAAGTTTTGATTATTTTATGATTTTATTTTTTATTTTATATTTATTTTATTTTTGTTTTTGTGTGTGTTTATCATTAGTAAACTATGCCCTAACAATTTATTTTATTTTATATTCAGTTTTTTTATATATTTTGTTACTTTATTTAACGTTTATATGATTATATATGGTTGTAATATCTTACATTAGTCTATTTTATATTGTTTTTTACTTTAATTTTTGTATTTATTTAACTTTGTAAATATTTTATCAGTAGTGAACTATGCCCTAACCAGTTTTTATTTTATTTCATTTTGTTTATTTTATTTTATTTTGTTATTTTATCGTACTTTGTGATTATTATTTTTTTATGTTATTATGTTCAGTATATGTTTGTTATTTTATTTTACATATATGTTTATCAGCAGTAAACTGTTAGACTAACCAGTTGAATTATTTTATTTTGTCATTTTCACCCAATTTTTATATTTATTTTATTTTACGGTTTTATTTTTAATTTAATTTAATTTTATGTTTATTTATATGTATAAATAATAAAATATATGTATATTTTATTAATTTTAATGTCATTTTTTTATTTTTTTGGTATTTTATTTTACTTTTTATGATTATTTATGATTTTAATATTTTATATTTATCTATTTTATATAGTTTTTTTTATTTCATTTTATATTTATTTTATTTTGGTAAGATTTTATTTTATAGTGTGTATTTATCAAAACCAAGATATACCCTAACCAGTTTTCTGTGTCTGATCCCATACAGTCAAGAGAACAGTCAGAAGATGAACTGGAAGAGTCCATCACCTTTCGTCGACTCCATAAACTCGTCAATTCAACTCGACGTGTGAGAAAGAAGCTTATCAAAATTGATGAGGCCAAAAAACATGGCTCAAAAGGTGAGAGATGAATGCATTTCATAAACTTAAAACATTAATTTATTTGGCCTAGCATTTGCACTGATGAATCATTTACCCTGAGACCAGGGATGTGTATGAAGACAGTAAATAGGATCAAGTTTTTTATGCTTTCCCATCCAGACCCTTTGAGTCCTGAAGTGCTCCCGTCGGGTGAGGAGGGCGTCTCTCTATACTCTGGGGTGCACAAACGTCTCGCCGTGTCACAGGGTGATGGTTTGAGCTCTGTGCTTCGTGAACAGCTGTCTCTGGACAGAGACTCGGACAGTCTGACCACATCTCCCTCCTCCAGCAGCTTAGACACCTACAGCAGCCACAAGCTCTTCAAGGCCTTCAGTAAGTCCAGCAGCAGTCAGGGGCTGGAGCCCATGATGGGACCCAGTGGAGCGGTTTCTGGGCTGGACGCAGGCAGCGGATCCTCTTTCTCAGAGGTAGATGGTGAGGTCGAGCCCAGGTTGTCCCGCTCTGTGACGGATGGGGAGATGAGACGAGCACTGAGCCCTTCTAACTACCATGGAGTGAGTGCTACCACTGCATTTTATTTTATTTTATTTGTTATTTTAATTGTATTATTTATTTTATATATATATATATATATATTTTTTTTTTTTTTTTTTTTTTTTTTTTTTTTTTATATTTGATTTGGGTTTTATTTTGTCTTGTTTTATGTCATACTTATTTATTTTTATATTTTATATTTATTTTGCCATTATTTTATCTTATTTTGTATTTTTTTATTCATTTTGTTTTATTTACATTTTTTGTACATGTGTTATTTTATGATTTTGTCTTATGTTTCTTATTTCATATCATTTATATTTAATTTTTTTATATTTTATATGTGTAGTTATATTTTATTATTTTAGTACTTGTTTTTATTTGTTTTATTTTATATTTGTTGTTCATATTTTTTTATTTTATTGAGGGTTTTTTTTTGGTCATTTTATTTGTCATGTTAATTTTATTTTATTTTATGTTTATTTTACTTTATATTTTATGTTTCGTTTTTATTTCATATTTATTTTAGTTATATTTTATCTTATTTTGTCTCATTTTGTATTTTTTGTTTTATTCATATTTTTTGTACATATTTTATTTTGTGATTGTATCTAACCTGTTTTTATTTAATATATTTTATATTTTATATATTTTGTTATATTTTATTATTTTATACATTTTAGTTCTTATTTTATTTTATTTTTTAATTGTATTATTTATTTTATATTTATTTGTTTTTTATAAGTTTAGGAAGCTATAACCCGTTTTTATGTTTTCTTTAATATAAATGTTGCATCATTTTTGTATTATTTTTAAATTAATTTTTATTTGTTATTTTACTTGTATGATTTATTTTATATTTGTTCCTTGTTTATATTTGATTGTATATTTTATGTGGTTTTATTTTGTACATTTATTTTATAATTTTATCTTACACTTTACTTAATATATTTTAATTTTAATATGTTCAGTTTTTTATTATTTTATAAATTTTACTTATTTTATTTTTATTTGATTTTATTTTTGTGTATTTGTTGTTTTGCAAGCACGTTTTTATTTGTTATATTCTATGTTTATTTTGTATCATAGTTCTTTATTTTATTTTATTTTATTTTATTTTATTTTCCATGTTACAGGCTGACTCCTAAATGCTCCTAAATGACAAAAACCTAGTCATATGATATGTGTGAGGAATAGACACTATTTAAAATCATTCACTGAAAATATAACTTGAATGTCAAGATTTCAATGTAAGGATATAAACTTGATCCAACTTTGTTCTTTGTGTCACAGAGGACATGCAGCTTCGGAGGATTTGATCTCACAAGCAGATCTGTGTACATGAGCAACAGCAGCTGTGACCCCACGGTAAGGACAACACTGTAAAATTGCAAATGAATTCATAAAATCTATTTCAAATGCATTCAGATCTATTTATGACTGACTTCTTCCATGCCGTTCTTATCATTTGAGAAGATTACAGTTGTGCATAATGTCACATCTGTCTTCCAGAACGAAAATGGCGATATCAGCATAAGAGACGCGTCCAGATCTCCAACACCTTCCCGCATCTCTCTGGGGAAGAAAGTGAAATCTGTTAAAGAGACCATGAGGAAACGCATATCCAAGAAATACAATTCCTCTCCATCGGAGCAGGTGATAGTTTTGATAAAGATTAATTCATAATGCAAGACACTGGAAAGACTGTTGATTTTAGCAATTCCAATGTAGCACCTGCCCTTTTCGTTTAAGAAAAACAGTTTGGACTTGCAAAGATAGTGATTTATGTGCATTTCTAATTGTGAGTAGTGGTTGCTTATTGGCCCAAGTCAAAAGAGGTTGCTTTTTAGGTTGGTCTGATCTCTGACTTGGCAAACACTACTTAAAGTGGAGCCAAATTACATATTAGACATGTAATACTAGTCAACACCTGTAGAATGCACCATCTTACAATACATCTTCATTTGTAAGTATCTGGCGCCCTCTGGTGGCAGTTGTATTGATTTCAGATGTTCTTGATATCTTTGACTCTCAGTCGAGCCCAAGTCGAGCTCCCAGCAGCCCACAGTCTCCTCACACAGACACAGACTCTCTGGAGAAACCCAAACTCAAGGCTGGAGGATCAGTGGAGAGTTTAAGGAGTTCCCTCAGTGGACAGAGCTCCATGAGTGAGTTTATCTGCTTCGCTATGTGCATGAAAAGCACATTTGTGTAAATGTCAGACAGAATGTGTGATCATTTTTTCGAAATTGAGATTTATACATCATCTGAGAAAATAATTGGATCAATAAGCTTTCCATTGATGTATGGATTGTTAGGATATCACAATATTTGGCTGAGATACAACTATTTGAAAATCTGAAATCTGAGGGTGCAACAAAAATGAAAATACTAAGACAATCGCCTATAAATTTGTCCAAATGAAGTTCTTTGCCATGCATATTACTAAATTAAAAATTAACCTTTGATGTATTTATGGTAGGAAATTTACACAATTTCTTTATGGAACATGATTTTTGGCAGTGGCATAAAAGAAAAATTGATAATTTTGACAATGCAATGTATATTTGGCTATTGCTACAAATATACTCATGCTACTTAAGACTGGTTTTGTGGTCCAGGGTCACATATGATATAAAACCTTATAAAGCCATTTAAAATATAAATAATATCATGTAAAAGCCTAATATAAAACTGTGGTCATTACATGAAAAAATATATATTTCCATTAAAAATACTGTGTTGTTATAGTTGACTAAAAACTATTAATAATATTTTTTATAATGAAACAAAAATAAAATATGAAAATAAAACATATTATAGTTGAAGTAAAACAAAAATAAAGGGAAATAAAATAAATTAAGTAAAAATAAAGTACCTAAAATTGAGCACAATAAATGTAAAAAATTATGAAGAGAAATGTATAATAGTGTTGTTTTTAATTAAAACTATTACAAATCGTTTTTTGAAAAAATAAGTAAATAAATAAAAATTAGAAATGTTGCATTGAAGTACTGAAATGAAAAAAAAATTAAATGTAAGCTAAATAAAAAAAAATTTTTTTTTCATATTAAAAATGATGAAAGCAAGTAACAAAATTACTAAAATGTATTATAAAATTAAAATGAAAACTGAAATGTTAAAGCCATACTAAAATCTTAATAAATACTATACTAGCATATAAACAATTCTAAAACAGCAGAATAGATAATAATAGATAACAGAATAATAGATAATATATGTCCTGCTGGTCAATATTGTAACATAAACCTTTTAGGGTGATGATAATCTGAATTTGTGATAATGACTTAGTATGTATTATATTTATATAAACCGCTGCTTATCAAATAAATGCACATAAAATATTGATTTTTGATTTGAAATTTAGCTATGCTTTAACTTTAGCTATGTAATAAATATAGATACTTACGGTTGAGGTCAAAAATGTACACACTCCTTTCAGAATCTGCTAAATGTTATTTATTTGACCAAAATAAGAGGGATCATAGAAATGCATGTTATTTTTTATTTAGCACTGACCTGAATAACATATTTCACATAAATGACGTTTACATATAGTGAATAAGAGAAAATAATTGCTGAATTTATAAAAATGACCCTGTTCAAAAGTTTACATACACTTGATTCTTAATATTGTGTTGTTACCTGAACGATCCACAGCTGTGTTTTTTTGTTTAGTGATAGTTGTTCATGAGTCCCTTGTTTGTCCTCAACAGTTAAACTGCCCACTGTTCTTAAGAAAAATCCCTCAGGTCCCACAAATTTTTTGGTTTTTCAGCATTTTTGTGTATTTGAACCCTTTCCAACAATGACTGTATGGTTTTGAGATCCATCTTTTCACACTGATGACAACTGAGGGACTCATATGCAACAATTACAGAAGGTTCAAACACTCACTGATGCTCCAGAAGGAAAAACAATGCATTTGGAGCCGGGGGTAAAAACTTTTGAAAAGAATGAAGATGTGTATACTTTTCTTATTTTGCCTAAATGTATTATTTTTTTCATTTAGTACTGCCCTTCAGAAGCTACAGAATATACTTACATGTTTCCCAGAAGACAAAATGAGTTAAATGACCCTGATCTTCAAATTCTCTTAATGCATTGTGTTTTCTTTCTGGAGCATCAGTGAGCGTTTGTAATAGTTGTATATGCGTAAACCATGGTATTTACATGGTACTTCAAAAAATTCCAAGTTAAGCAGGAGTTGTTTTGGCAGGCGGTCAGACGGTCAGCACCACAGACTCATCCACCAGTAACCGTGAGAGTGTGAAATCAGAGGATGGTGATGAAGACGAGCTGCCATACAGAGGACCTTTTTGTGGCCGAGCTCTGGTTCACACAGACTTCACCCCGAGCCCGTATGACACCGACTCCCTCAAACTCAAGGTCAGACGCCTGGTCTCTCAGACATAAACTGACCATTAGCTTCCATTGTTCTGCATCTGTAGCATGTGTTTGCTCTTACAGAGAGGAGATATGATCGACATCATCAGTAAGCCGCCCATGGGCACGTGGATGGGGCTCCTAAATAATAAAGTGGGAACGTTTAAGTTCATCTACGTGGAAGTGCTGAATGAGGAAGAGGAGAAACCCAAACGCAGCGTGAGGAAGAGGAGGAAAAGTCGCCCTCCTAAACCGACCTCTGTAGAGGAGCTTCTGGAGCGTGTCAATCTCAAAGTAATGCTCCGTTCAAATGAATTGCAAAATCATCTGGCACTTTTTATGCAATATCTTATTTCTATAGTATTACCAGTGTTATTTTAATATTAGAAACTATTATGGTTTTTATTAATGATTTGAATTAGCTTTTAATTTTATACTTTGTTTTCATGTTAATTTTAGTAATTATGTTATATGCTTTAGTGATTTTTATTATTTATTTATTTTAATTTTAGCTTTATTTTAATTAACAAAAATGAGTTTTTTTTTCCCCCGCAGGAGCACATGCCCACGTTCCTGTTTAACGGTTATGAGGATCTGGACACGTTTAAACTGTTGGAAGAGGAAGATCTGGACGAGCTGAACATCAGAGATCCTCAACACAGAGCTGTGTTGCTCACTGCTGTGGAGCTGCTGCAGGAGTGTGACAGTGAGAGAGAGAGACAAACACACACATCTGACACAGAGTACTGTTCTTGTTTTGAGCATGCAGGGTTTGTACAAGGCACTTGAAATACTTGAATTTGAGGTTTTGAAATTTAGGTTCTGGAAAACCCTTAAAAATAGCAATATTCCTGAAGAGGTACTTGAAATAAGCACACCTTTTTAATCATTCAGAAGGGGACTTTTGAGCTCAGATCGCAAATTATTTTGATTTAGATTGAAACTTCGGAGCACGGATTGTGAATCACTTGATTCAGATCAGGACTTCAGAGCGAGCTTGCGAATCATTTGAGTTAGGTCTGAACTTCGGAGCGGATTTGCAAATCATTTCATGAATTTCACACGTGATCTACACTCAGAGTCCTGATCTCAAATGATGGTCAGATGATGGTCTCGGGGTGCGTTTGCCGTACAACGATGTAACTCGCTGGTTAACCTCCATAGTACGATGCATTGTTGTGGAAACGAACTAGCTAGTCAAGACTGTTTCCTGAACAAGGTCGCATCTTTATCATTTGAACCACATTAGCTCAACAACTTAGGGCCGTTGTTAATGACGTCACCGAGTAATAACTTCTGCTATTTAACTGATTAGAGATCTCAAAAATGCAGCTATATTGAACATGGCACCTAATGACTAAATGTACTATTTTTTGTTCCCTGTCATTTCGCATTATTTGATATTTGATTCATAGTGGGTTCCCTCTTACGTCGTACTCCGGGATTCCCTTATTCATTTGTGCATGTGCGCGTTATATTTACATTGAATGGAAGATATAGATTGTACTGCATGTTAGCTTGCTTATTGTGCCCAAGAGCATAATTTATTGAGCCCATATGTCTTACTAACAAGAAGTGATGCTTCTAACCACAGATCGACAGCTGTAGTTCCAACCACGTCAGTTTGAGACACTGTTTGCGAATGTTCGTTTGAACTATGGTGTTGGGAAACACCCAATCGTTGAACTATGTTGGTAACGACGGAACTTGCGACCATAGTTGGCTAACAGTGCTTTTGGGAAACGCACCCCAGATCGGGACATCGGAGCGCAGATTGCAAATCAATTGATTTAGATCGGAGCTTCAGAGCGTGGAACGCAAATCATTAGACTTAGATCGGGACTTTGAACCGTTATTGCAAAATGCAAATCATTTGATTCAGATCGGGACTTCAGAGCACGGATCATGAATCACTTGATTCAGATCTAAACTTCGGAGCGTTTGATTCAGATCAGGACTTCGCAAGTTGCAAATCATTTGATTCAGATTGGTGGTTCGAAGTGCGGATTGCGAATCATTTGATTTAGATTGAAGCTTCAGAACAAGTTCCTGAATCTTGTGAGCGCAGATCGCAAATCGTTTTGATTCAGATCGGGACTTTCGGAGTGGGTTCGCAAATCGCAAATCGTTTGATTCAGATCGGGACTTTCGGAGTGGGTTCGCAAATTGCAAATCGATTGATTCAAATCGGGACTTTCGGAGTGGGATCGCAAATCGTTTGATTCAGATCGGGACTTTTGGAGTGGGATCGCAAATCGTTTGATTCAGATCGGGACTTTTGGAGTGGGATCGCAAATCGTTTGATTCAGATCGGGACTTTCGGAGTGGGATCGCAAATCGTTTGATTCAGATCGGGACTTTCAGAGTGGGATCGCAAATCGTTTGATTCAGATCGGGACTTTCGGAGTGGGTTCGCAAATTGCAAATCGATTGATTCAGATCGGGACTTTCGGAGTGGGATCGCAAATCGCAAATCGTTTGATTCAGATCGGGACTTTCAGAGTGGGATCGCAAATCGCAAATCGTTTGATTCAGATCGGGACTTTCAGAGTGGGATCGCAAATCGCAAATCGTTTGATTCAGATCGGGACTTTCAGAGTGGGATCGCAAATCGCAAATCGTTTGATTCAGATCGGGACTTTCGGAGTGGGATCGCAAAACGTTTGATTCACATCAGGACTTTCAGAGTGGGTTCGCAAATTGCAAATCGTTTGATTCAGATCGGGACTTTCGGAGTGGGTTCGCAAATCGCAAATCGTTTGATTCAGATCAGGACTTTCGGAGTGGGTTCGCAAATCGCAAATCGTTTGATTCAGATCAGGACTTTCGGAGTGGGTTCGCAAATCGCAAATCGTTTGATTCAGATCTGGACTTTCGGAGCACACAAATACAAATCCCTCATTTCATTTTACAGTATCTGTACAAATCCTATTCTATGAAGAATATGGTAGTTGACTACTTACAGCTACAGAAGTTAAAATTTAGCTAAATGTAAAAATGTTCAAAAATAAGCATGTGGTTTGGTACATCTTTAATGATTACTTTAATTGCTTTACTATGAAAGCATTATACATAATGGAAATAAATTTATATAATTTATTATTTAACATACATTGCAAACATTCATTATAGGTCATATGCAACATTCAATTTTATACAGAAAAATAAAAAAGGTGTGAATTGCTCCTACAGTTATTGTGTCTTCAGCATATGTTCAGAAATAATTATCAATCAAAACAACTCATTTTTGATTTTAGATCTTTTAGTGAAGCATGTGTTTTGATCTGCAGGTAACAGTGACCCGGAGCGTGAGGGATCGTCCGGAGACTCCCAAGAGAAGCTTCTGTCGGAAAGCAGTGTCCCGCCAGCAGACTCTCCTCGCGACTCTGGCTGTTACGAGAGCAACGAGAACCTGGAGAACGGTAATGACAGCCTTCCTCGTCTGTGACTCTCCAGCCTTCCTCTTCCTCCTGTCTGTGATCTCTGCATGAATCCAGTCAGAGCGGCTGATGTCTGTCCTCTGCTTTCATTCCTCTCTCTGCCGTGAGGAGCACACGTGCCTCCGCTGGGACTCATCTGCTTTCATTCGCAGCATTCAGCGGACCACGGCATCTCTCATCCATATTCCCGACAGCACGGCATCAGTGACTTTGCGTTGAGATTTCACTTCAGTCCATTTCCATTCGAGAACCGCGTTTTCACCGTGTTGCGTGGCGTTTTTTTTGCGCTTGCTGAATTTTTGTTCAACCAAAAGAGTGACAAAGTTTGGTCCTGAATCAATATTATTCACCGTTACAGCTTGAAATTCTGATCACATCAATGTTCATTTGCTTTGGTTTAGACAAACAGAATAATTCTAGTCATAACAAGCTCATGTGAATGTGAAGAGTTGACCATGTCATTATTTTCTTTGCTTGTGCTTGCGAGATGTTGCTGTTTGTGTGTGTATATTTTTCTAGTGAAATGATATATTGTTGCACAATATCTTTAGATGTGCCTAAAAATCATTTGTGATATGCAAACATATGAGACTAAAGTAGATATATTTAGAATACAAACAAACAAAAAAATTGCTCCACAGGTTCAGAGCTCAAAATGTCTTGAGAAATTCAGTCTCCATTAAAAGATTGAATCTCATAAAAATATGTCCAGGACTCATTTCACCCCAAAATCTATTTTTAAAAAAAGCTGTTTTAAGTTAATCAAGTTTGTTTTTCTTCACTTTTTATATCTATTAAACACACTATCCCCTCAAATGTTACGTGTAAATGCTAAATTAATAAATTCTAATTACAGTAATGCATCCAGACATTTTAGTTTTGTCATTATCATAATACCATTTGCTTTTTTTAATTAGTTATAAAGGCATAAAAACATTTGTTAATACCTTAATACATTAATACTAATTTTACATGAAAATAAAATAAATATAAAATTAATCCAGACAGACTCACAATGCAAAAAGTGCGTAATGGTCCTATTAAACCATGTTTAGTTTTTTTTTAACTATTTTTTTGGGATTATACATGACCCGGAAATGTATTAATAATGATACATTTTTATACAGTACATTTAAATATTTTTGTTTATATTAATTAATCTGTAATATTATTAATTTATTTCTTGTATTAAAATGGTTAATTCTACAGTTATTTTTTGCATTACAGTAATTTTTACAGTGTGAAGGGGACTGTGTTTAATTCCTGACATCTCACAATGCAAAAAAGTGTGCAACATTCCTAAAAATAGTCTGATTTTGGGATTATATATGACCTGGAAATGTTCTTGACAAGTTTTGTGAGATTCATTCACAAATGTCTTACATGTTCTTTGAAACTGTGGCCAAGTGAAACTCTTCTGATGAACTCTTCTGCTCAGAAGGAGAGATGTCAGTCATTGTCATTTCAAAAGCTATGGAATAAAACGCTCTATGATCATCTGAACCGCCTGCTTATTCCTGTCTGCTCCTTTCTATTTCCATCCAGAACGTTCTACTCTCTCTTAAACTATATATTTCATCACTTTGCATAACATGGCAGTTTCTCATTGCATGCAGAACTTTCCACAAGTCTATGATCTGTTTCAAGTAAACACCACCGTTCAAAAGTTTTGGGGTTAGTCAGAGTTTTTTTTTAAGAAATTAATACTTTTAATCAGCAAGGACACATTAAATTTATCAAAAGTGGCAGTAAAGATATTATAATGTTACAAAAGGTTTCTATTCTAAAATATTAAGCAGCACAACTGCAGCTATTTTAAAAGGTCTCTTCTGCTCACCAAAGCTGCATTTATTTGTTCAAAAATACTGTAAAATCAGTAAAATTGTGAAATATTATTACAATTTAAAATAGCTGCTTTTCATTTGAATATATTTTCAATTGTAATTTATTCCTGTGATGCAAAGCTGAATTTTCAGCATCATTACTCCAGTCTTCAGTGTCACATGATCGTTCAAAAATCATTCTGATATTTACTGTTCAAGAAAAATGTCTGATTATTATCAATGTTAAAAACAGTTGTGCTGCTACATGTTCCTGTGGAAACCATGATACATTTTATTTTTTAGGAATCTTTGATGTATAGAAATTTAAAAAGAACAGCATTCACTGATAAATGCATTTACTGTTAATTTTGATGAATTTAAAAAATGTGTTCTTTTTTTATTATTTCTGACACCAAACTTTTGAACGGTAGTGTATGGTTTAAAAAAAACAACCTGTTGTTTCGTTCCAAACTCATAAAAGTCATATTTTTGCTGAATCACATCTTTTTTACATGAATCTTCTTGTAGGCAAAGGCAAAAAGACGTCTCATTTAAGCAGGTCCTCATCAGGCTTTGAGTCCAGCCATCTCTCCTCCCCTGAGTTTCCCATCCCACCCCTCTGCTATTCCAGCAGGTTAAACCCACAAACCAGACAGGACGGTCAGCTTCCACTGCAGATTGACTCCGAGAGTGTTCATCTGAGAAGAAACCACTGCCTGTTCAGAAGAAGATTCCTGAGTCGCAGTTGTGGCGCATTGGATCAACCGTCGACTCAAACAGAGCTTAGGAAACTTTACTTCTCAGCAGAGGAACTTCATCTGCACCAAAGTCCTGAAAAAAAGCAGCAGTCCTTAGAGAACATCAGGGCTGCTCCTGAAATAGTGTCTGACAGTATTGAGGAGAGTCCGAGTGAAGGTCAAGAAAATCTTCTCACATGTGACGAGTCAGAAGAGATTGGAAACGCAACTCAGCCATGTTTAAGCGTTTCAGTGGAGTATGATGAGGTGGCTGTGGATGATTGTATTCCAAGCGCACAGCGCATGAAGCCTCCAGTTCCTCCAAAACCTCTTCCACAGCCATTATTGAAGATCAAGGACACTGGTGTCGAGAGAAAGGAGGTTTCTGCCAGCACAAACAAGTCAAACAGCGGCCCGGAGGTTCCCAGGATCTCCAAGTCACTCATTTACAGACCTGCAAAGAAAGTTCATTCGGGGAAAACTGCCAACCTGGAGACTGTTGTAGAGGAAAAGTTGTGTTCTGATGGCATCAACCTCACAGAAGAGCCATACTCTGACAAGGTATGTTTTTTTCTGACTTATTCATGTTATATATTAAAGATGTTGTTTGCAGGTATTTAGACTGAAAAATTTTATGTTTTTATTGCTTCATCAAAATGATACAACTTGTGACCTTAGTGATCCTCCTTATATGAACATACAAAAATTGTGGACATTGATCACAAAAGGCTGAATGGTCTTAACAAATAGACACAATTGTGATCTTCACAGTCAAAAATGACCAATGTAAGAAATGAATGGGAAAAATTTGGGAAGAAAAGAATCTGCAAATCATTCATGACAAAGTAGCATTTGTTTCTGTCTAAATATGTGCAAAACCTAATAAAAATAAGTAATTATGAATAATAAAAAAATATATATATATATATTAAATATATGAAAAAATAGTATGTTTTTAATAGAATACATTGTGGATATTGTGTAGTACCACGAAAGTCCCTTAAAACACAAAATATTAAAGAATAAATATTATTGAAACAAAATATAATACATAATATGTGACCCTGGACCACAAAACCAGTCATAAGGTTAAATTTTACAAAACTGAGATGTATACATAATATGAAAGCTCAATAAATAAGCTTTTTATTGATATATGGTTTGTTAGGACAATATTTGGCCGAGATACATCTATTTGAAAATCTGGAATCTGAGGGTGCAAAAAAATCTAAATACTGAGAAAATCACCTTTAAAGTTCTCCAAATTAAGTTCTTAACAATGCATATTACTAATCAAAAATTACATTTTGATATATTTATAGTAGGAATTTTACAAAAAATCTTCATGGAACATGATCTTTACTTAATTTCCTAATGATTTTTGGCATAAAAGAAAAATCAATAATTTTGACCCATGCAATGTATTTTTGGCTATTGCTACAAATATACCCCAGCGACTTAAGACTGGTTTTGTGCTCCAGGGTCACATATAATATAATATAATATAATATAATATTTAATTAATATTTAATTTCATTAAAAAAACGATTTGTCTGCAAAAAAGACCACCACTGCATTAGTTAGAATTAGAATAAATATTTTTTTAATTATGATTATAATTTGTATTATTTTATATAGAAATCGTATTAATATAGACATCCCCTCAAAATATAAAATTATGCTTAAAAATTATGCTCATTGTCTACAAAAATGTTTCTATTTATGATTATTTATATTATTTTATATAGAAATAAATGGTAAATACCATGAGATTATTAAATGATTTTTTTAATTAAAAATAAATTTTAAAAATCAAGTATAAATATGAGTAAAACAAAATATAGTGCAATCCTTTTATTTAAAATAAAACGTTATACGCTATTGATTTCACAAGAGGGTTAAGTAAGATTGCAAAAATATCACAACAAACTAAAAACACTCCTTATAGCAACTAGTTTTGCATGGATGAAAAATGACTCTTGATGAATGATTTTCTTCAGAAGTTGTAAAAATCGAGTTAATATTCTTCATTTGTGTTTTTCAGCATGGCCGTTATGGAGTGCCGTTCTCTCTGGTCCAGAGATATTCTGAAGATCTAGACAAACCTTTGGGTGACATTGCCATTGTGATCGATCAGACGAGAGTCCAACAGCTTCTAAAGCAGCATCGTATAGCGGTGAGACTATCTGCTGATGACTTACAGTGTGATGAATGTCAGTTTGATGTTCTGGACAAATGTGTGACTTTGGCTTTATTTTATATCTCACAGATCCCACTGAGAGGATTGTCAGAGATATGCGTGATTCCTTGAGTACATCGTAATGGATTTCAGAATTGGGAGAGCAGCTCTCGAGAACGACAGATCAAATCCAACTTGAAAAACACTGGTGAACTGATTCCTAAGGTTTAAAGATCATGGATCAAAACTGACAAGGGCTGGAATGATCAAACAGCCGCACTGCTTCACTGACTCTCCTTAGAGGAATTTGACGAGCTTTTGATTCAGCTGAATCCAGATTATTCTGTTATTTTAGGGTTTAGAAACTGAAATAGTTTGACTTTCATATGTGGCTGTGTTTTGAATGAAGTCACTGAGGAGTGATTTGTTTTGAATCGACATTTAATTAGAATCTGTAATGATGCAAATGCAACTGTTTAGGAGTTTGTGCCAACCATAAATGTTGCTTTTGAAAATGTACATATAATAGTGACTCTGAGTGTAAACCTAACCCAAGTTTTGGAATATTGGATAGATCATCATCATCATTTTCTTTTTCTCAAAAGAAGCAGTTTTTTTATTATTATTTTTTATTATTATTTTTCGTTTTCTGTATTCCCCATTGTCTTATATTTTTAGTAATGTTCAAACTGATTTCAAAACATATTTATTTCTTGCTGTAATATAGGATTTATTTTCTACATTTATCATACTTATTTTAATCTATAACATTCTGTTATGAGACAAAGAAGGGTTCTGTTATTTTATGGACTAATGCAAGTTGGTATGAATGAACTGTGAAAGGTTGTAAATGGATTTTCAAAGACAATGTGTTTTAAAAAAACTAATAAAGTCAAAAATCTCTAATTTGTTTATTTTCATAACAGTATATTTAACTGCATACATTTGTAAGAATTGGTATATATAATTTGCAAACGCTGAAAAATGACAAAAGTTTTTCTCCAGTTTTTTTTCTCTTCTGCTTACCAAGCCTGCATTTATTTGATCTAAAGTACAGCAAAAACAGTATAATTTAAAAATATTTTGACTATTTAAAATAACTGTTTTCTGTTTGAATATATTTCAACATGTAATTTATTCTTGTGATCAAAGCTAAATTTTCAGCATCATTACTCAGTGTCACGTCATATTCATCTACAGTGTCACATGATCCTTCAGAAATCATTCTAATGTGCTGATTTGCTGCTCAAAAAACATTTATTATTATTATTATCAATATTTAAAACAGCTGAGTACATTTGATCAGGATTATTTGATGAATTAAAGGATAAAAAGATCAGCATTTATCTGAAATAAAAAGCTTTTGTAACATTTATACTGTACACTATACCGTTCAAAAGCTTGAAATTATACAAATTAATACTTTTATTTAGCAAGGATGCTTTTTTGATCAAAAGTGATGATAAAGCCATTTAAAATGTCACAGAATATTTCTATTTCAGAGATGAAACTTCTATTCATCAAAGAAACATGAATTTATAATATTAGAATGATTTCTGAAGGATCGTGTGACTTGAGTAGGTAATAATGATTCAGCTTTGAAATCACAGAAACAAATGACATTTTAAAATATATTCAAATAGGAAACTATTTTTACTATTTTTTTTTTTACTGTTTTCCAAATAAATGCAGGCTTGTGAGCAGAAGACACTACTTAAAAAAAAAACATAAAAACTTAATTACAGTTACATTACAGTTCAAAAACTTTTGACTGGTAGTGTAGTATGTTTAAATTATAATATGTGCTGTAGTATCTCCCTTAATTCGCAACATGGAATTAATTAGGCTACTATTTTTGTGAATGTGCCAGACTTACTTCCCAGTTAGAAGAAAAAGTGCAGTAAACAGTAAAACTATTTGCAATACAAACCAGTATGTTTACGATCACGATAATTCGTTATAATAATTAGTTGTTAAAATATAATAATAAAAACAGTTCTGTACAACTAAATAACGAAACGAATGACACCGGAAGTCGCGAACATTTAAGTTAGAAAATAGCGCCACTTCACTTGTGCGTTACCTTAAAAATTAGGTTGTAAACACCTTGGTGGAAAGGGAATGTTCAGCGACGTCTAATTTGTCTCTTTAACGTTTTTAACCACTGAAAGTTTTTAAATGTTATTCAAACACGTGTATAAGTATGCTATGTGCAAAAAAAAAAAAAAAGAGACAGAAAGAGAGAGAGAGAACCAAATCTAAACTGGACGAGTAACGCACCCGAACCTCCCAGCACACCTGCAAGTTTGGAGATATGAACACATGGAGACATGGTGCTGTTCCGTTCCTCTGAGACCAGCATGACATCGGTGGTGTTTTGTTTACACAATACAGATGGTTTATCATCTCTCTGGATTCCCGTCATGACAATATGATGACTTTCAGAAATCCTCCCTCTCATAAACACTTGAGCGGCTATATGCGCGTAAGGAGCCGCAAGGGAAACTGGCTTGCGGTGGTTTTGCTCCGAATATCGCGCCGGGATTTGTTCTTCTGCCTGACCGCTCTCCTCATATTCTGCTTGGGCTCTGTGTTATATCAGTTAAACGGAGGAGCACCAAAAATCCTGCTGGATGTAGGTTATTATCTCGGTAAGAACTCAAACATAGGCTACTGTATGCGTTTATCAGGAGTCATGGGGTGAGTTGTTACAAGGGAACCTGCTGCCTGATGTGACATTATGAAGTATGTCCTGAGTTAATACATTTAGTTAATATTTTAGTGTATATCAATGTGTTTTTCTTAACTTTTTAAAGTTTTTTACGGTTTTGAACTACTATGTGCTTCAACAAAATCACTGCTAGAGAACACTTGCATAGATTTTTTGTCTTGTTTCCTGCCATAATATCTAAATGTTCAGGACAAAAACAAGTCAAAAATAACTGCGTTTTTGCTTGAAACAAGCAAAATAATCTGCCAATGGGGTAAGAAAAATAATCTTGTTTTCTGTTTAAAATAAGATTATTTCTGTCTACACCATTGACTATTTTGCTTGTTCTAAGCAAAAACTCACTTAATTTTGACTTGTTTTTCTCTGAAAACAAGAAAATATTTTTTCTTTGTCTAGAAAATCCTCCTTGATTTAAGAATTTTTTGATATTTTGGCTGGAAACAAGACTAAAAATCTAAGTAAGAAAAGCTTTTTTTATGTGTTACTTAAACACTTTCAGTGCATTGAAAGGGTCTTTCAAAAGTATTGAATAAAAGTATTTAGGCTCAGTCTAAACTGATCATTTGTTACAGAAATATGAACGTATAAGTTTCCTGACATGTCTTAACTAATTGAATGTACCTTAACGGTTCATTAAAGTTATGAAGTGTTCGCAAAGCCTGTTCCTGTAGTTCTGTTCTCATGTCAATGGCGTCAGTCAAGGTTCATAAAGAGCGGACTGTCAAAAGTTTCCTGTCTCCACTATGAGTCCATACGACCCCAGTGTTGTTTTTGGCTTTCAGAGCAGCTCATGAGACCCACCGGTGAATTCCACACAAGTCCATGTAAATGTAAACTCATGATATGAGGCCTTTCATTGTCCTACAATGACAGCAGTCACCAAAACTGATAGAGGAGTGGAAGAACCTGTGGATTTCCAAAGCATTGGATCTTAAAATGCTCCTATAAAGATGTCAATCTTACATTTTAATACTCAAGCTTTGAAGTCTACAAATATTATACAGATTAAACTTATTTTTGTGGATGGAACTTGGCATTTCATCTCAAGAACTATAAGGGTTATATCACACAGTAATGTGTACTTGTGAAATTAAATATACACAATTATATGTACAGTAGATATCGGGTGCACTTCTATTCATTTAAATTTTATTTTAAACTTTTTAGGGAGATTTGCTGGTGGCCATGGATCTTTAGCACCCAGAGTAAGAGCATTGCATGTCATACTAAGATTTCTGAGTGATTGAATCTCATTTGATTATCATTGATGCATATGCATGTTTATGCTATTATTATGAAAGATTTTTCTCTGTTGCAGGCTCTACCTTTCCCAAGTCAGGTTGTGTATAACAGGGTGGGCAAGTGTGGTAGTCGCACTATAGTTTTGTTGCTGCGCATGTTGGCAGACAGACATCAGTTCACCCTCATCTCCTCTGACATTCACAACAAGACCAGACTCACCAAACGTGAACAGGTAATCGTTTTCAATTAAAAATGTACAAAATCTTATTGTGTATCATATTAGCTGTCACTGAATTGATTCATCATTATAATTCCAGTAGGTCTGTATTTCAGCCTTTAGCTGCCACTAAACCATCACTAGTAATTCATTTTAATTTTTCTTTGCAGGAAAATCTGGTTAGAAACATCAGCACGACTCCTCAGCCATTTCTTTATACCCGCCATGTGCATTTTCTGAATTTTAGCAGGTAAGTTAATGCATTATTTAGTGCGATCCTCCAGTTGATATTAAAAAATAAACTTTGATCTAATCAGAATGACTGTATCTTACTCATGGCTACTTATCAACTGAATAAAAACATATTGATTGAAATTAGTTTTTTGTAATTCTGTTTTGTAATTGAATGTTTGCTTCACCTACTGTAATGCTCATTCTTGCTAACAAGAATATGTTTTGCCAACATTCCCATTACTTCATGAAAAAATATTTCAAGATTTTCTCTAAACGTTTAAAACACCCTCTTTTTAAAATGTTTTTCTAGGTTATGTGAATGTTAAGAGAACATTGCATTTCAATCATTTTGTAAACATTATGAGAATATTACTTTTGAATGTTCTCTAACATTCTGAAAAATGTAACATTTGAAAAAGTTGTCAAGATGTAAAAATTTTAAAACATTAAAGACATTTCAGAAAAGACGTTCCATGAGCAATGTATAAATACACTACTATTCAAAAGATTTTTCAAAAGATTATTGTCTCTTCTGCTCACCAAGCCTGCATTTATTTGATCCAAAGTACAGCAAAAACAGTATTTTTTTTTACTTTTTAAAATAACTGTTTTCTATTTGAATGTTTTCAAATGTAATTTATTCTTAATTTCAAAGCTGAATTTTTGGCATCATTACTCGTCACACGATCCTTCACAGATCATTGTAGTATTATGATTTGTTGCTCAAAAGCATTTATTATTATTGTAGAAAACAGCTAAGTAGAATAATTTTTATTCATGTTTCTTTGATGAATCAAAGCATTTATCTGAAATAGAAATCTTTTGTAATATTATAAATGTCTTTATCATTTTTAATCAATTTGAAGCATCCTTGCTAAATAAAAGTATTAATTTCTATAATTTATTTCCCAAAAACAAAAAATTATACTGACTCCAAACTTTTGAATTGTGTGGTACATAATGTTACAAAAGCTATTTATTTTAGATAAATGCTGATCTTTGGATCTCTCTATTCATCTAAGAATCCTGGAAAAATGTATTCAACTGTTTTAAATATTAATAATAAAGAAAAGAGACACTGACACTGAAGACTGGAGTAATGATGCTGAAAATGTAGCTTTGATCACAGGAATAAATTACATTTGAAAATGTATTCAAATAGAAAGCAGCTATTTTAAATAGTAAAAATATTTCACAATATTACTGCTTTTGCTATATTTTGATTCAAATAAATGCAGGCTTGGTGAGACGTCTTTAAAAAACTTCACTGACTGACTGGTAGTGTATTTTTTGTGCTGACATTTTGAGAACATCATGAAAGACCAGGTAACTGTGATTGACATTACTTGAAGAATGTTTGTTCAACCTTGCCAGTACATTCTGAGAACATTTCTAGTTAGGTTATATCGAGCAAAAATAATGGGAAAATGGCTTGTGAAATACTTGATTTCCACAGTTAACAGTAGTACCATTTTAGAGTTAATGGTGTTTATTTCTGAATATATGTGGAATATCGAAAACCAAACTAACCCTGCTGTTTACTTCCATCTTTGCCATGAACGATGGTCAATATTTGAAAACATCAGACTATTTTAGACAGCCGTGTAATAATCAGAGATAAAATAACATGTATTCTAATATGATTTGTCTCTCTACTGTAATCAGGTTCAAAACGGATGAGCCTGCGCACATCAACATTATCAGAGACCCCATCAACCGATTCCTGTCCAATTATTTCTTCCGGCGATTCGGCGATTGGAGGGGGGAAGAGAATCACGTTGTCCGAACCCCAGGGATGAAAGATGACGAGAGATACTTAGTAAGAGCTTTTAAAACAAATGTGTTTCTGAAGAAAGCAATTGTTGAAGCGAGCTTAAAGAAACACAGTACAGATTAATGAGAAGTGAGTGAATGAACACTGAATGGGCCGTTACGGCTCTGAGCTGCTGTCAGAAATGAAGTGTGGACTGCACCGTACACATGAATGCCTCCTTCACTGCTCAGCGGGCAGCGTCTATATTTAGTGTGAGACTGACTGTGCTGCTGTCATTAGTGTGACGTGTGGAAATGCTTTACAGGGTGTGTACATACAGTATGACGTCACCTGAGGGACAAACACAAGACGTTTACAGTTTCTCTAAAGATACAAGTGCAATTATATTCATGGGTATGCATGATTTCTGTTCAAATACTAATCATCTGTTCATTTTCCCTGGAATGTTGTGGTTTGGTTTGCTTAGCAGCAGGAAATAGCCAAGTGTGGAGACTGATATGAATGACCCCACAGTCACAGCATTTGTGTGTTCAGACCCCTCGTGGATGAATATATAAACACACCACTGTTCTCAGAGCTTCAGTCCAGTTCTTAAAGAAGTTCAAAAATGTACAAATCATTTACTCACCCCCTTGTCAAGATGTTAATGTGTCTCTTTCTTCAGTCATAATAAATGTTTTTTAAAGGAAAACATTTCAGGATTTCTCTTCATATAGTGGACTTCTATGGTGCCCCGAGTATGAACTTTCAAAATGCAGTTTTAAAGGGCTCTAAACAATCCCAGCTGAGGAAAAAGGGTCTTATCTAGCGAAACGATAGTTGTTGTTGTTTTTTTAATTAGTTTATATACTTTTTAACCTCAAATGCTCATCTTGTCTTGCTCTGCCTGAACTCAGTTTTTTCGGTTCAAGACAGGTCAGGGCTCTACAGTGTGACCATTTCACTCACTTTTGCGACTGAAAACTACCGCTTGCGACTATGTAAAAAATATTGACCCCATCAGCATATTTGTGTTTGCGCTCAGGGGAGCTTCAAAGGTTTCTACGTGTTTTTGCAATGTTGAGTAATGTATCACAGACATATCTCACAAATCTGTTCCTAAATAAGAGATTCGTTGTGCAGTGTAGAGAGCTTTGCTGATAAAAATGGAACTGAGATCGCGATGAACTAATCTGAGTGACAGCTTTTAATCATTTTTAAGGTTTGAGTTTGTAAATGAGATTTAATACAACTGTTAAATCAAGAAAAAGTTATCAAAAGACTTACATTGTCTGGCAATAACTCTATTGCCTGATTTTGCTCCATTTCGTCGTCAAAAATAGTCTGAAACAAGTCACAACTGAGACGCTGCGTATCTCCATTTTAACACAGTGTTGTTTCGTTTATGAATGAACATGCGTTTTTAAACAAATCTAGTGAAATGATCTATTTCCCATTCATAAAGACACACTTGCTTTATTCCCGAATGAATCAGCTGTTTAAACAAATCAAATGAATGATATGATTCAGTAATTAAATCAGTGTCTTGCTGCCACCTACTGGCAGATTTAGTTTCATTTTTAAAGTATCTCTTCGGTTATTTAAATCATTTAATATTTCTGTGTTGAAAATTTTATATTTAAAACATTAATCTCAACATCAATCAAAACAATTTGATGCCACATCTGAGCCTCATTAAACATGAAAATACACCACTTTTGTGTTCTTCTGTGCCACCTCTGTAGTACAAATTATTTTCAATGCTGATTTCATTTGATTTGTAACTTATTCATATTCTACTTGTTCTTATTCTGTTGTTTTAATAAGAAATAAAAGGTTATATACTTTTAATAAAGTTAGAAAAATGCCATTACAAAAGTAAACAAAATTCCCCTGTAAATCACTTTAATGAGTTAAATATCACCTTGTAATAGGAAGGCTAATTTTTTTTATCAGATTTTTTGATTATTGTTTAGAATGTGCTCCTGAAATTTTCACAAGTGCTCCTAAACAGAAAAGTAAGCGTAGAGCCCTGCAGGTATGTCAAAAAAACTCCCATCTTATTTTCTCCCTCAACTTAAAAAAATCATTGCAAAATCACCCTACATTGCTGGAGAAGTACAGACCCAGTGTTTGCAAAGTGAACATGCAAAGAAGATCAAACGTCCTTAACAAAACGGCTAAAACAATGATGTAGGGTGATTTTGAAGTTAAGGGAGAAAATGAGATGGGAGTTTTTCGACATTCCCTAACTGTCTTGATCTGGGAAAAAAAACAGAGTTTAGGCAGAGCTAGACGAGATGAGCATTTGAGGTAAAAAGTATATAATTTTTTTTTTTTTTTTTTTTTTTTTTTTAAACAACCGTTTATTTTGCTAGATAAGACCCTTCTTCCTTGATTGGGATCATTTAGAGCCCTTTAAAACTGCATTTTGGAAGTTCAAACTTGGGGCACCATAGAAGTCCACTATATGGAGAAAAATCCTGAAATGTTTCCTTCAAAAAAACATTCCTTTCTTTACGACTGAAGAAAGAGAAACATGAACAACTTGGATGACAAGGCGGTGAGTACATTATCTGTAGATGTTTGTTCTGGAAGTGACTTTTCCTTTAACTGCACTAGCATAACTAACTGTGAAGTTATTGTTGGCTCTGACAAATTACTTTTGTTCCTCTATGAAAAAGAACATTGCTGTAAATGTTTCCAATATGTTCTTCTTGACCAAAGGACATCAACACATGCATCTTGGAAGGTTACCCAGAATGCTCCAACCCCCGGCTCTTCTACATTATCCCGTATTTCTGTGGGCAGCATCCACAATGCAGGTGACCTTTATACTTGTACAAAAGATTCATAAATGTTTTAAAGCTGCATGAAGCAGTTGAATATGTCCATCACTTTTAATAGATGGCCAAGAGTGATCTAGTGTCATTTGTGGTGCAATCATCTGTCATGAACTAGAGAGCCGGGTTTGTGGGCGCTGGAGACGGCCAAGCAGAACGTTCTGGATCATTATCTGCTGGTAGGAGTGTTGGAGGAACTTGAGGATGTGCTGCTTTTGCTGGAGAGACTTCTTCCACACTTCTTTTCTGACGTCTTGAATATCTACAAAAGTCCAGGTGAGACTTTTCCTGCACCTTTATAGAAATTGTTTAACAGGGAAATTTTGCATAACTTTGTACATTTCAGATGCTTTGACTAGTCACCTTTTTTTCACCTTTTTCCACTGTTAATACATTTTTTTAATGCAGTGTCAGAAATATCAATTAACTTTATAAAATCTAAAAATAATTTTTTTAGATAAGTCAGTTTAAGAAATCAAGTCAAATATTATGTCAAATTACCTAAAATACAAAATTAATTTACATAATCTAAATATAATTTATATACC
>NC_133381.1:5893896-5949878 GCF_049309525.1 Garra rufa | reverse complement strand
ATTTTCATTTATTTAGCAAATAAAATCATGCTTACATACAGAGTTTTGCTTCAGTGCACTCATCTGTTCTTTCTTCTTTATAAACGCGTTTAGCATTTCATCTCGAAGACCCACTTTCTCCAGCTGAATGGACACAAAAGCACCTGCAAGCCTGAATTACAACAAACATTTTACACAGTCTTTCTATACTCAGATAAAACTTGTCTTAATTTCCATTTTGGAAAACATTATCTAGATTAGTTCACATATTGGTGAATTGCATTTTGCACAAGACTATGATTGAGATTAAAAACGGTAAGAAAAGTGATAGAATACAATTATTTTTTATGATTTAAATGAACAAATTAAGGGCAGAAAAACAAATACAAGCATGATGTAAAACACGTAAGTATTACTAATTTCTTTCTGCATTTTTAAAATTAAAAAGTGTTTTCTTACTTAGTATTTTGTCTTGTTTTCCATTACAAATAATTAAAAATTCTTACATTCTTAAATCAAGATATGTTTATGTTTGCAAAAGAAGTAAGATTGCTTAAGAAAATTAGTTTTTGTATTTTCTTTTTCATTGTGACATTATTTTAATGACATAAGATGCAGGAAAAAATACAGTTTTTGCTTAAAACAAGAATAAAATATCTATTCGTGGTTTAAGAAAATTAATCACCCCACTGACAGACATTTTTCATTTGTTTTTAAGGGGAGACACTGCGGGCAAAAACGCTGTTTTTTTATCCATCTATCAAGTTTGAGATTTTGGTTTTTCATAAAGTGTTTTTTTAGACTAGTGGAAAGAAAACATAAAAAAATACTGTTAAGTGTTTCTTTTATAGCACTTTATCTATTTGTGTCGATAGATTACAATACATATTTTTAAAGTCTGTTTTCTCAAAATGAGTTTTTTCTTCTACACTGAGCCATAAATCTCCACTTCAGTAACACTTACACACACCAAACTTTACATTTTTATTCCTGTCTATATCCTGAAGGTTTTTACAGAGGGATTTGTTCATATAGAATTTGCTTGATTTTATACAACATTTCATTCCTAAAAAAAATGGAAAAAATATAGTGTTTGCTGTCTGTTCTAAGTTTTTTTCTGAATTATGGCATGACGAAATGAGATACCCAAAATCCCCTCTGTAAAAACTTTTGACTCTAATATGTCAAAAAAAAATAAACAAGAATTTTGAAACTGACTTCATCCAGTGTTTAGATTTTTGTACTAGAAATGTATGCAAATTAGTGCATATTTCATTAAATAATGCCTCATTTGCATATTTAAACCTTACATTTTAGAAAACTTGTAATACAAATTTTTTTGCAATGATCAAAGTAATCAATCAACTGGGTAGGTAACGTGATAACTATAAGTTAATTTTTTTACCCTATTCACCAGCAGTTTCTCGCCTTAAGCATAAACTATATTTTTTCCTGCATTTTAGGTCATGAATGCCATTAAAATAATGTTGCAATGAAAAAGAAAATACAAAAACTAATTTTATTGAGCAAAGCACACTTGTGGTGAAATATGATCTGGATATGTTCTGAATCAGTTTTGTGCAGACCTGTTTCTAGCTGCTAAAGCATGTTTCCCGGTTTCAGAGGAAGTACTTTCTTCATGCTTCTCTGTCCTATAGCATAAGGACGCTTGTTTAAGTGCACCAACCAGAGCGATCTTCTGCACCACCTGACACACCAGAACCACCTGCAGGTTCTCCAGGCTGGACTGATTCATGAGCTAAAGCACACAGACACAAGGTCTAAAGATAAATATACTGGAAAAAAATAATGTGCATAACAGTTATAAATCATCACATGATTACCTGCAAAACTGACTCGTTAGACTGAAAGCTAAATTTGCCAATATGACTCTCATCAAGTTCCTGAACAGCCAGAGGCAGGCTGTTTGGGACAAACCTATAAAACAGAAGAGGGAGATTTTTACCCATTTAATATGTTTAGTATTTGTGACATGGGTCAAAATCAGTCCCGCAGGCTTTTACCTGTCAGCATTCTGTTTGTCGTCCTGAAGGGCTGTGATGAACACAGGAAGTTGTTTTGGAATCTCTTTCCGCACAGCGAACTCAAACTGCACCGGCCGCATGTACAAATGAACCTCATCAAAACCCATCAGTCTGGTCAGTGATTTATATAATCTAGAGCGACATGACAGAAAGCACACACAGTCCGTTTTATGACTTCAGCAGTTTTCATTTATGACTTTTTAAATATTTCCCCCCCCCCCAATGAGATTCATTAATGTTTTCTTATTTTATATTTATTTCAATTAATAAACTAAAGGGACCAATACTAATTTTGTCATTAGGTTAAAATACTTTAAAGCATTTAAAATAAAAACAAATATAAAACATATATGGGTCAAAAATGTTAAGATGTTCACGTTTTACAAAATTTACAAAAGTGATTTTATGTCCATAGAAAGCACAGTAAATGTAAAGTAAAAAGTAAAGTGTCTACTTTTAAGGTTTTTAGATAATAAATGTCAAAATTAGGTTGAATTAATGTTACATTGTCATTTAGTGTAACAAAATATTTATATAAAAATAAAAACAACATGCTTATTCTGACTTGTGCATATTAAAATATATAAATGAATGAGGGAGCATATTAAATTTTATTGTGTTTTAAATGAGTAAAAAATTCTTACTGACAAATGGGCAAAACCAAGGATAGTGGCAAATTAGTACTAATTAGTATTTGGGGTGAAGGTAATTTGTCTTTTAGTATTTCATAAATTGATTTTTGTTGTAAATTTGCCTGACAAGACTGAACACTAAATGACATTTTAGTGGATGTCTTCTGTAAATTAGGGAAAATGTATGATATTTATTTTTGGCTCAGAAAAGCAAAAATAAAAATGCAATGAAACGTTATTATATTTTTTTGGGAAAACAACAACCATTTAAAGCAGTATTACATTTGTTGTTTATATGCTTAAACCATTTTACGTTTTTGACCCATATATACTTTACATATAGAGAGAGAGAGAGAGAGAGAGAGATACATACATATATCAAAATGGACATTTTTTGAAAATATGCTGTAACTGTAATTTTTTTATATAATCAATCAACAATTACTCCTTAAAAACAACACAAGCTGACCAATGTGCTTTACACACCCATATACAATAATATATCTATCTGTCTATCTATCTATCTATCTATCTATCTATATATATATATATATATATATATATTTTTTTTTTTTTTTTTTTTTTAATTAATTTAAATTAACAAATTTAAAGGCTTTTACATGTCAGCTTTAATATACAATATACAGGTAGTTTATTTTACTGTCTTTTGTCATCTTCCCCACTGAGTTTTTTGCTCCAAAACAGTTATCATTTAATTTTTCATGATCATTTTCCACACTTTCTGATAAAAAAATACAAAATAAACAGTCCATTTGCATGCTGTCATGTCTGTCAAATGGGCTTTAAGCTATTTCTGACCCATCAATTGTGGAAATGAAGGAATGAGCCAATTTTGCAGCTTTTAATAACTGGAACTGAGATAGATGTTTTGAATTTTACTTTTGAAGTTTAATAAATTCAGTTTTTATTTTTCAAAAAATCAAGAAAATTTGAACTGCTTAGCAGTTGTAAACTCAACTGGGACAAATGTTGGGTCTCTGCCGCTGATTCTATGATGCGATGACGGAGCGTGACGAGCTCTAGCAACGTGCAGAACGTCTTCAGCATGAACAGCTGTTTGTCTTTGCCTTGTTTCCTCTCATGTTCCTCCACAGATCTCACAACGGACAGTCCCAGCTCTCTAACCAGGATAGGATCCTCAATGAACCCATCTGAGAACAACTGAAACAAGACAGAACACTGAATGTAACAGACATCTATTAAAAGATTTTTTGCATCTCTGTTTTATCATATTGTAAAGTGACTATGAATTTAACACAAAATGTTGCAGTATGCCAGTACTCAAGTCTGTCATAATACTCTAAAGAGAAAAGCTTTACTTTTTTATTTATCCCCTAAACATCACAAGTTTGACAGCTTATTTGAATCAAATAACACATACGTCTCTCTGGATCTGAGAACTGTAGGTGGCTCCAGGAGCAGCAAGAGAGTGCCAATGCCGCAAGGCCTCTTTCAAGAGCCTTTGCTCCAGTTTGACTCTCTGAGACGGTGTTTTCACTCTGTGCAGCTCAAACTGTTCAGTACAGGCCTGTTCAAGACCCTCATACAGCCGAGATGCCAAACACAATGAGGGGTGAATCTCTAAAAAATACACACTCTTCAAAGCAGGCCTGCAATCAAAGCATGAGAAGACATCCTCAAACAAGTATTTTATAACAAGTATATTTAACAAGTAAATATAAACTATATGAATTAGTAAATATATAATACATAATTTTTTTCTCTTGTCATGATTATGATTTTTTCATGTTTTTCAAAAAAGTCTCTTATGCTCAACAAAGCTGCATTTATTTGATGAAACATACAGTAAAACAGTAATATTCTGAAATATTATTACGATTTAAAATTACTGTTTTCTGTTTGAATATATTTAAAAATGTAATTTATTCCTGAGATTTAAAGCTGATTTTTTAACTTCATTACTTCAGTCTTCAGTGTCACATGTTCTTTCAGGTTTCTAGTATGCTGATTTGCTGCGCAAGACAAATGTATGATTATTATCAATGTTTATCTTAATGAAGAACGCAATAAATTTATCAAAAGTGACAATAAAGACATTTATAATGTCACAAAAGGTATCTATTTCAAATAAATGCTGCTCTTTTGATCTTTTTATTCATCAAGGAAGCCTAAAAAATGTCCACAAAAATATGAAAGACCGAAAAATTAAAACATTTTAACATTAGGGATGCACCGAATGTTCGGCAACCGAAATTATTTGCCCGAAAATAGAAAAAAGAGCTCTTTCGGTGTTCGTCCGAATAAGCAAAAGAAAAAGGCTATAATGGCTACTAGAATGTTAAAAATGTTCAGTGTTAAGTAAATCTTTTTAAATTATTGTTTTGTAATGGATTTTTTCTTTAAAAAACAAGACAAAACTGTAAAAAAGAAAATATTGTCTATTTGCTGTTTGCAAACAGCAAATAATGGGGAAAATGGGGGACACAAAAAACTTTGTTCGGTAATTCAGTCCAGTGTTTAATTTTGTTCGGCTTCAGCCAAGAATTTTCATTTCGGTGCATCCCTATTTAACATTGATCATAATAAGAACGATTATTAATAATCAAGTACCGATAATGAAGCAGCAAATCAGCGTTTTAGAAAGATTTAGAAGGATCATGTGACACTGAAGACTGGAGTAATGATGCTGAAAACTTTGCTTTAAATCATAGGAATAGGTTACATTTTAAAATATATTCAAATAGAAAACAATTATTTTAAATCTATTTCACAATAATATTGTTTTTACTGTAATGATTGCAGCCATGATGAGTACAAGAGACTTCTTTTGAAAGCATTAAAAATGGTTAGACACTGGTAGTGTAAATTAAAACGTTCATTTTCAATTCATTTTTGATGCATCCCTTAATGTGATATGTTGTATTTATCATGAATAACAGGAATGGCAAGTATTTTGCTCAATAAGACTAGAAACATGTATTCAGAAAGTAAACAAAATCTAATTGATTTTTATGTTGAATTTAAGGTTGATATTTACCTGCTTCCACCGATTGATACCAGATGTTTAGGGACGTAGTTTGGTGGCAGGCCATATTCACAAAGACAACCATTCTGTCCCTCCCTCCAAATTCTCTCCAGATATTGTCTCTGCTCATCAATCTAATGTTCAGAAAATGAAATAATGTGACAGCTCAAGTAATAGGTGGTAAACTTTATTTAAAAACAAGTAAGTGCTTGGTTACCTGATTGTTCAGCACTAGTTTGATGAGCTGTTGGTGGCTTTGGAGACAGACAATTGTGTCCCTGTAAGCTTGAACAAAATATCCAGTAGTAAAGTCAATCTTTGGCCTTCTATGCATGATGTTTGTGATGACCTGAGCCAACCTGAACTGCTCATCTGGATTTGTGACATGCTGATATGCCTCCAAATAGCAATTCAAGAGCTGTAAACACAACAAAGCAGTTTATCCCTGATGTACACTACTTTTCGAAAGTTTGGGGTCAGGAAGAATTTTTTTCTGGAAGAAAATAGTACTTTTGTTTAGCAAGGGTGCATTTATTTGACCAAAAGTGACAGTAAAGACATTTATAATGTTACAAATATTTCTATTTCAATAAATGCTGTTCTTCTGAACTTTCTTTTCCTCAAAGGAACCGGGAAAAAAGGTATCAGGGTTTCTACTGTTTTCAACATTGATAATAATAAGTGTTTCTCGAGCAGCAAATCAGCATTTTACAATGATTTCTGAAGAATCATGTGACACTTGACTTGAGTAATAATGCTGAAAATGCAGCTTTGCATCACAGGAATAAATTATATTTTAACACATATTGAAATAGAAAACAGTTATTCTTATTTGAAATAATATTTCACAATATTACTGTTTTTATTGTATTTTTAATCAAATAAATGGCGCCTTGGTAAGCTTTTTTTAAAAACTTTACCACATTTTGAATGGTAGTGTATAGTATCAGTCACACGTCACATACCTGTATTTTGTGCTCTAGAAATTGTGTTTCACATGTCCATATGTCTAAAAGCACAGCCAACCGATCCACATCCAATCCAGCCAAGGAGTAAAGTTCTCCTCCAGATCCATCAGATGCATGTGATTCTGACAGAACAACATGACATGAAGACTGTGAAACACAGATTACAAATTAAAGATAGAAATCGACAAGCTTACAAGAGCTTCTTCTCTGACCTCTGCTCCTCTGTATGAAATAAGATGCTATGAGCAGCAGATGTTGCTCTAGCTCCTCCATGTCCTTCAGGGCTATGTCATAGATGATGTAGAGACCTTGATGGTCCTGCGTATGGATGCAGCTCCCGTCTGTGCTGTAGTAATCATGAAGGTTCTCCACTTTGGGAAACTCCATAAATTCTGCACAGCGAACCTAAAACAGAGCAGAGATTTAACACTCTCTGCCTTTTACATTGCAGTGGTTTTTCTGTAAAACACTAGGTAAATTTGCTAGTAAGGAACCTTATAGTCAACCGGATTGTTGTAGATGTAGTGATGTGATCCAAGAGCTCCGGCAGAGCCATCGTCTCCTCTAGCAGCGCTCATCCAGCCTGTCTCCACCATACTTTTCACCAGATCTCCTCCAACCAACTCCAGACCCGGGGTGTCCATCACCAGGGTCCTCTCCACTGACCGCAAATAGTTGAGCATGCTCAAACACGTACGCTACACAAACAAGAGGACAGTAAAACCCTAATATGAAAAATAACCCACTCAAAATCGTACTCTGAAAAGATTTCCGTTTCAAATAAATGCTGTTCTTTTCAACTTTCTATTCATCAAATAATCCTAAACATGTAACAAGGCAACCACTAAAATGTTTTCAACATTAATAATAGTAAGAAATGTTTCTTGAGCAGCAAATCAGCATATTAGAATGATTTCTGACACCTAAGATTGGAGTAATGATGCTGAAAATTCCATTTTGCATCACAGGAATTAATTACACTTTAAAATATATTCAATTAGAAAAGAGTTATTTTGAAATGTAATAATATTTCACAATATTACTGTTTTTACTGTATTTTTGATTGAATAAATGCAGCTTTTGTCAGCATAAAACATTTCAAAAACATTGTATATTGTGTAACTAACATATGTCTTAACTAATGTTGTTTTTATATCTTATTTGAATTTGTACTTATTCTTATTTGTACTTTTAACTTATATATATTTGAATTATTTGTAAGTTTTGTATTTTGTAATAATGACAGGATTGACGTTTATACTTATTATAGTTAGTTTTGGTACAGTAACCATAGTTTAACCATTGTATTTGTAGTAAAAGCTGAGATTATACAAAAAAACATGGTTACTATTTTACTACAGTAAACCCACGGTTAATTTTCTTAAGAGATTTGTATTTGTGCATTCTTTCTTTCTTTATTTTTTCTTTGATTTGTTTATATAATTGTAGTGCCTTATTGGTTTGATGTTTTCTACTACTGAATTTTTAAAAAATCAGAAATAATTGAGCCCGCTTCGAAAGTCACGAACTGAATCAAATTATTCCCGAACCCACACCGAAATTGTGTGTAATCTGAATAATGATTCACGAACCATAAATTCAAATCAGGACTTAATTAAATCAGGATTTAATTTTCAAAATGATTCACAAACCTGCTCTGAAGTTTTGATCTAAATTAAACGATTTGTGATCCGCACTCCGAAGTTCCGATCTGAATAAAATGATTCACAAAACCCACTCCAAATTTCCAGTCTGCATCAAAAGATTTGTGAACTCACTCCGAAGTTTTGATATAACTCAAATGATTCACAAACCCGCTCTGAATTACCGATCTGAATCAAATGATTCACAAACCCACACCGAAGTTTCTATATAAATCAAATGATTTGTGATCCACAAAGTTCTGATCAAAATAAAATGATTATCCATGCTCTGTCTGAATTCCAGATCTGAATAAAGATTCGCGAGCCATAATTTCAGATCAGGACTCAGAGTGCGGATCAGGAATAACTGATTTAGTCCGAAGTTACGATCTGAATCAAAAGATTTGCAAACCCACTTCAAAGTTCTGATCTGAATCAAAAGGTTTGCAAACCCACTTCGAAGTTTTAATATAATTCAAATGATTCGCAAACCCACTCTGAAGTCCCGATCTGAATCAAATGATTCACAAACCCACTCCAAAGTTCTGATATAAATAAAATGACTCTGTTACATTCTGGTGCTTCTGTGGGTGGAAAGACCAAAACCTCTCAAACCTTTCACATCTTTAATGCCAGTTTTTAACTGGTTTTTACCTTGAGTTCTCTGACCCTGAGGTGTCTCAGGTAGATTAAAGATGCATAAGCTCCTCTGACAGTTACAGGATTCTTGGCACCATCTTCAGCATCTTCATCCTTCTCAAGAAGATAAGCACTGCTGCTTTGACACAGACTACTAGAAGACAGAGAGCTGTTAACTGAAACCCTCACACACACACACACACACACACACACACACACACACACACACACACACACACACACACACACACACACACACACACACACACACAATCATAGACAGATTTCAGCGGTTTGAAAATTACCTTTTATTCTTTTTCTCAGAGTTTTTTTGATCTGCATATTTAGATAAATGAGAAGTTTGTCCAGCAGCCACCTGGAAAAAAATTATGCGCACACAATAAGAAAATAATGTTACTGTTTTAAAGTTAACAGGAAAGATAAATATTTGTATTATTTTGACCAATGTGTACTAAAAAACTGTTCGCAATAAGACAAGGAACTGGTATTTAAATAGTGTTCATTGTGATTTCATGTTGACTGAGAATACTTTCCAAAGAGCTGTTATTCACACAGATGTTCACCTGAAACATGTTTGCTGTGTTATAAATGCTTCTCCATATGTTAGACGTTTCTTTGAGGTTTGCTGTGCTGCTGGATGAAGGCTTTGTGGGTTCTAGTTGACAAACAGATGCAATGTACTGCTTCAAAGCATCAGTCGTTTTTTGAAGATCTGACTCCTTTCAAAGAAACATAACCAGAATAGTAATGCTGGATAGGATACAGATTATAGACGTAATGTGCATTAGCTAATGTTCAAGCATTCACCTCTAAGAACTTGCTGTGCATCTGGAGAAGTTCATCCATTGATCTGAGCTCCTTGAGTTTGGCCGTTTGTTTTTGTTGCCAGGGATCTCGCTTTGGTTTCATCTGTTTGTTTCCCACAGGAGGCAAGATATCATATTTCATCGTATTACTTCATGAATTTTTACATATACAAATACAGTTTGCTTGTCTCACCCGTATATGAGGAATCCAGTTGGACTCTTTTCTGAGCGTCATATTTGGACTCTTTCTTCCCCACTTTCTGTCTGTTGCTTCAGTGCTGTCATACTGCAAGAAGGTCTTCATCTCCTCCTGATTCTTGAACACAGTCCTGAACAGGTAGTTAACCTATATAACAAATAAATCATATTATCAACAATAACAATCTTTATTTTTTATAATGTTTGAGAATTCATGATATAGTAGACTTAATTTTAATGAAACAGTTCACCCAAAAATGAAAATGTATTCAAATCCTTTGGCCATTGCTTGTTCATTGAAACAGATATGGAGAAATGTAGCATTACATCACTTGCTCACCAGTGGATCCTCTGCAGTGAATGGGTGCCGTCAGAATGAGAGTCCAAACAGCTGATAAAAACATCACAATAATCCACAAGCAATCCACACCACTCCAGTACATCAATTAACATCTTTTGACAAGACAAGCTGCATGTTTGTAAAAAACAGACACATTATTTTGACTTTTTTTATCTTCAAACCAGGCTAAAATTCAAGTCCTCTATCCACAGTATTGGTTTCTACAGTGAAAAGGTCATTTCAGCTGAATCAGGAGAGAACTATGCACAGATCCAGCACCATTTACAAGCCAAAACAATTCTAAACAGTTCTTCACTTCACAAAATGTTACTTGATACATTGGATTGGTGTGGATTACTGTGATGTTTTTATCAGCTGTTTGGACTCTCATTCTTACGGCACCCATTCACTGCAGAAGATCCATTGGTGAGCAAGTGATGCACTGCTAAATTTCTCCAAATCGTCATTCCTTCATATTGTCATCCTCAAACCTATATCTTGGATGGCATGATGGAGAGTATATTTTCGGCATATTTGCAATGTTGGGTGAACTATTCCTTTATAATCTTAGTTATCACTGAAATTCATTGTAATTTGATAGGACTACCAGACTGAAGAGCTCCATTTCATCTCCAGTTGTCTTGATGGCACTGGTATTGAACTGGATTTCATAATGTGACAGGAGGAAATCCAGCTGGGTTTTAAAATCCTCTATATTGGTAGAGTGAACTGGAACCTCTGACATTGATACAAATACACCTGGATGGATCGAAAAGTATCATGACATTTATTAATATTTAGTTTAAGATCTTTATTTAATGTATATGGCAACACTACTAGTCAAAAGTTTTTGAACAGTAGAATGTTTAATGTTTATTTAAAGAAGTCTCTTCTGCTCACCAAGCCTGCATTTATTTAATCCAAAGTACGGCAAAAACTGTAATTTAAAAAGAATATTTTTATTATTTAAAATAACTGTTTTCTTTTTGAATATATTTTAAAATGTAATTTATTCCTGTGATCAAAGCTACATTTTTAGCATCATTGCTCTAGTCTTCATTGTCACATGATAAGTATAATTTGGGAGGGGGGTTGTTATAGAAATTAATACTTTTATGATGCTTTAAATTGATCAGAAGTGATGATAGTGCCTTTATAATGTTACAAATGATGTCTATTTCAGATAAATGCTGTTCTTCTAAACTTTCTATTCATCAAAGAAACTAGAAAAAAATTCTACTCAGCTGTTTTTAACATAATAATAATAATAATAATAATAAATGTTTTTGAGCAGCAAAACATTTCTGATTTCTGAAGAATCATGTGATTAGGGAAATGATGCTAGAAATTCAGCTTTGAAACCACAGGAATAAATTGCATTTTAAAATATATTCAAACAGAAAATATTTTATTTTAAATAATAAAAATATTACAAAATTGTACTGTTTTTGCCGTACTTTGAATCAAATCAATGCACACTTGGTGAGCAAAAGAGACTTCTTTAAAGACATTACAAATCTTACTGTTCAAAAACTTTTGGCTGGTAGTGTATTTCTACATTTTATTTTGTTTCAGCTTTATTTCAGTTAACAAAAATGTTTTAAAAGTTCAGTTAACAATAATCCAGATTTCAATAGAAATACAGCATCAAAAAACAGGTCCTTTACCATCGAAATATGCAGGAGATGTCAAATCCACAGCACTAGACATCCGATCCTCATTCCACTCAGTTGAAGGGAGATAATGAAGAACCTACAACCAACAAATAAGCAAAATTAAAACCATTTATATTGTTCTTATAACCATTATTATTTGTCCCACCCTACCAGGATTCAGAATTCTTAAACTTTTACATTACATTTGTTCTCCTCCAGTACTGAATATTTGGTTAGATTTGTGTGTATTCTCACATGCAGAAAGTTGTGGATGCTTTTGACAGAGTGCAGATGACAAATAAGCCACTGCAGGTAAATGACGACGTCTTCCTGTGCGACCACACCGATGGGGCTCTCCAGACCCGCCAGGACCTTCTCTCTGGACACGGCAAGACGACGTGCCCGATGCACAGCATCCTCAAATTCACTGGTTAAATATGCGATTTGTTTCTACACAAAGCAACAGGGAGATGATACATTTATTCATTTTGCAATTGAATGCATGAGAATATTCTAAAATGCATAATTTAGATACTTTATATTGAGGATATAGTTTCTCCAGGACAGCAGAATGGCGACCAAATCTCCTCCACCTCAACATCAGCTGGTATTTGCATCTTGCCAGTTTATACGTCTGATCTGTGTAAAACTGTTAAGAATGGAGTCAAAATGGTCAGAAATGTTTTATGAAAGATTATATAATTGTAATAAACCAGCTTAGAGACCTGATGCAACAGTAAAGGCAGACTCTCAGGTGAGTATTCTTGGGTCAGACAGCTTTCCATCTCTCTCTGAGCAACTTCTGCCTGAGACGCAACAGGCTTTGTGGACGAAACCTTAAGCCACAGATCATTTACAAAAAAAAAGACAAGAAGAAATGTCAAATACACAGCTGCAGGCACATGCAGAACCTTAAAAGCATTAACTCAAATAACGAAAAACTCACCTGCAGTACTTTGAGGAGCACCTGCTGCCTCTCCATACGAAAGTAAGATGCATCTTTTGGAATATGGACAGAGCTGAAAATGTTGGTAAGAGTAGATTATGAAAAAAATAGTTCACCCAAAAAATAGCTGAAAATTTATTCACCCTCAGGCCATCTAAAATAAAATTTAGCCTTACATCACCTGTACACCAATGGATCCTTTGCTGTAAATGTGTGCCGTCAGAAGGAGAGTCCAAACAGCTGATAAAAACGACACAATAATCCACAAGCAATCCACACCACTCCAGTCCAGTCCATCAATTAACATCTTGTGAAATGATGTGAAGTTGTGTGTTTATAAAACACAAATCCGTCATTAAGACATTTAACTTTAAACAATCGCTTCTGGCCAAAATACGAGTCCATAATCCATAATATTTCTTCCTCCAGTAATTCAGGTTTAAAGTTAAAATGTTTTTTTAACACAAGAAATAAATTGATGGACTGGAATCTCATGGATTATTGCAATGTTTTTGTCAGCTGTTTGGACTCTCATTCTCAGGGCACCCATTCACTGCAAAGGATCCATTGGTGAGCAAGTGATGTAATGCTAAATTTGTGAATTTGCAGCCAATTTTAATTTCTGGTTGAATTACTCCTTTAATAATATTCTGGTCTATTGGATACATTAGGAGGACATTTTCTTAAAATAAAGTTGTTACGAAAACATTAACTAGTCAGTAACAAATATTATAGCCCTACTTGTACATAAAAATGCATATTGTGAATCTGTCAAAGTACGAATTAATCAAGTTCCATGACATTTTAATATGCAAATGTGCATTAACTAATGTTAAGCATTACATAATTCACTTAATAATGATGGTTAATGGCATTAATGACAGTTATAAAAGTCAAGAACGCTATCAGTTGTATACCTGTATGGTTTGGAGGAAATCTCATTGTCCTCAATCTCAGTCTTCAGAGCCTGAATCTGAGCAGACAGTTCTTCCTCCAGCTGCTCCACTTTTACTGACGAGCCGAATCTGTATGTCTGTGACATCTTCAATTCACAATCCCAGTTTCAACCCAGAAATGTCCGTAGAACTGCGGTCCAGGCAGCTCTGAAACTGACTGTATTAGTTGCGTGTAAAGCAGTCTACATACAAAGTGTTCGAAAGACAGAAAAAACGAAGAACACATAGAATAACTTTGAAAGTGTCTCTGAAGTATAAACCTTTGCTACAATGTATTAGTGTTTGCACAGTTGCTATAGAGACGCCAGACGCGCGCGTACGCACTTTAAAAGAATGGCGGTAATCTCAGCTTTAGCTCTAAACACAAGCAAGTTAACTTTAACTGACGGAAGAAGTTAGATATAATGAAAATTGATACACAATTAAGTGCTCAAAATTAGAACTGCCAAACGAGTCAAATTAGTAGAGTGGATTTATTTGACTGTTTGTTTGTTTGTTTGTTTGGACTGGTTCCAAATTACCACAGAAATTCCACTGGCATTCCATTGTTTTTAACATTATTTGGATAAATTGTTGTTGTTTTTCAAAAAAAATAAAATAAAACTATTTTGTTTAATTTAATTGTATTTTTGTTTTTCTGGTCAAAAAATAAATATCATACATTCATAATATTCTGAAAGTGGAGCAGAACACCCACTAAAATGTCATTCAGTGTACCAATCTTGTCAGGCATATTTACGACAAAAAAAAAAAAAACTATTTATGACATATTAAAAGACGAATTACTTTCAACCCAAATACTAAATAGTTGTAATTCTGCATTTGTACTAGCCTAATTTAAAATTAAAATTAAAAATTAAATAAAATTTAATATGCTCCCTTATTCTTTTATATATTGTAATATGTACAAGTCAGAATAAGCATTTTACATAAATTTTGTTACACTGGATGACAAGGTAACATTATTTCAACCAAATTTGGACATATTATTCTCCAAAAACCTTAAAAGCATTCACTTTACTTACATTTAATGTGCTTTCTTTTGTAAATTTCTTTTGAGGTGGACATCTTAACGTCTAATATTTTATATATATATAAAATGTAATGGTAACACTTTACAATAAGGTTCATTAGTTAACATTAGTTAACCACATTAGTTAACATGAACTAATAATGAACTGCACTTATACAGCATTTATTAATCTTTGTTAATGTTAATTTCAACATTTACTAATGCATTATTAAAATTTTGTTAACATTAGTTAATGCAGCGTGAACTAACATGAACAAACAATGAACAACTGTATTTCCGTTAACTAACGTTAATAAAGATTAGTAAATACATTAACAAATGTATTGCTCATGGTTAGTTCATGTTAGTTAATACATTAACTAATGTTTAACAAATGAACCTTATTGTAAAGTGTTACCAATGTAATAATGTGAAAGTCACAAATGAAGGTAAACCTGCATGTATTCGGCTTTTAACCTGCAGAGGGCGATGAAAACTCAGTCAAGTGAGTCAATTTTATTCTGCTGACACAAGCGAAGAGGACAGACCTGTCTCAAGGTATACCTAAAGTCATCGACAAGATCTTTTTTTATTTATTTATTATAGTTCATATCAAAAAGTTCTGATACTAATCTTATGAAATGCAATACCTCAAACACCTTCTCGTTGACCCAGGTGGTCAAGCTGTGCAATGGAAATATGTTAAAATTAAATATACTATACTATATACATACACGTATTTTTAAAGAATACTTTTGGTTGTTTCCTTCAAAATCTAGCCTACTGCAAGAATCTTTTCAATCAGTCGATTTTCAATATATAAGTCAATACATCAGATCCACCTTCTCTGGATTTAAATAGCTCAACATTCCAAGTTGACTTGGATACAGAAGCACCGATTGGCTCGTGGACAAAGCAGTCGATAGCCAATCAGAGATTCCCACCAAGGTGCTGTCCCACCAATGAGTGCACAAGGACACGGGGCACATTTTACAGCTATCGTCACTAGGGGGTTGTTTTCCTCCCTGCAGAGAGCAGTAAAACATTATGAATGATTTTCTTAACACAATCAATCCCACTGATTGTGCAGCGTGTATGAATGAGAGTGATTGCTGCGTGTGCATGAATACACACTAATTTTGGAACAAATATCAGCAATCAAACACAACAACAGGGGCTCCATCTGACTGAACATTTTATACATTTTCATAAGACACGTCTCCTTGGTAACCATAGACAATCTGGACGCCCTTCATAAGGGGAAAAGCAAGGAACAGAAAAGGCCTGGTGAAGGATTGAACCTCCTTGGAAGCGCTAGGCTGACTGAAACTATCCAGACACCAATCATTTCTTTAGGCCAGTCTTATGAGAATTGAATTACAGTTGAGGTCAAAAGTTTACATACACCTTGCAGAATCTGCAAAATGGTAATTATTTGACCAAAATAAGACAAAAATGCATGATATTTTTTTATTTGGTACTGACCTGAATAAGATATTTCACATGAAAGATATTTACATATAGTCCACAAGAGAAAATATAGTTATAGTTTTAGAATTTTTGTGTATTTGAACCTTTTTCAACAATGACTGTATGATTTTGAGATCCATCTTTTCACACTGAGGACAACTTAGGGACTATTACAGAAGGTTCAAACACTCACTGATGCTTCAGATGGAAACACAATGCATTAAGAGCTCAGGGGTGAAACCTTTTTGAATTTGAAGATCAGAAGACAAATTAACTTTTGTCTTCTGGGAAACATGTAAGTATCTTCTGTAGCTTTTGAAGGACAGTACTAAATGAAAAAAAAAAAAGATGTTTAGGCAAAATAAGAAAAACATACACATCTTCATTCTGTTCAAAAGTTTACACCCTGGTTCTTAATGCATAGTTTTTCATTCTGAAGCACCAGAGAGCATTTGAACTTGCTGTAATAGTTTGTGGCGTAAAAACGAAACTAACGTGCGTTCCTATGCTGCCGCCAGCCCAACCAATGAATGAATGGAAACAATTGCGCAGGAAGTGATGTAATTGGGTTAAATACCTTTTCAAAATGCCATGGAGGAAGGAAGGAGTAGGCAAGATGGGGAAGCGGGAAGACGTTGGAATGCGAGTATTAGGATGGTCTAACGCGCAGCCTTAATCAGCTGCTTGCGCACTCTATGTTGTATGTTGGTGGGGTGCTGGAGCGTTCCCGGGGGGGAAACTGAGCTCTGCCCTGAGGACCACTTGTGCAGAAAGGAGTGTCATGCTTGACCGGATACCTTGTTGTCCCTGTTTTCCCGGTAGTATCCAACTCCGATACACCACCCTAGACTCTCTTCCGTAGTTGTTAGCCTGAGTAGCGGCGCAGCTGGACCCACAAACACACATTGCAAACACACCGCAACACTTTCGCCACACGCTCTCATTCACCCCTATCGCCAGTTGGCGTCTGTTTTTTTGTTGGTTTTGTTTTTGTGTTACGAAATGAAAATGTGATGAACATTTGTTTCTTTGTAATTGTGAAAATATAACTGGAACAACAACTATAACCTTGTATTGCATTTTTGTTTTTTTCCTTTGTGAATTTATATCTTTTGATTTAAAAGTTAAATTATGTGTATGTGTAACCGGTGGTTCTAAATTTGAGTTTATCTGGGTTTATTTCAAATTAAATTTTTGACGGCTATATTCCCGTCTGGCGCCCGAACTAAAAAAACAAAAAAAAAGTTATTTGTGTTTAGGTATACGCCACCGTTACAAGTTGCATATGAGTCCCTCCTCGGTTGTCCTCAGTGTGAAAAGATGGGTCTCAAAAACATAGTCATTGCTGGAAAGGGTAAATACACAAAAACTCTGAAAAACCAAAGAATTTATGGGACCTGAAGGATTTGTCTGTAGAACAACAGGCAGTTAAACTGTTCAGGACAAACAAGGGACTCATAAACTACTATGACTAAACAAAAAACACAGCTGTGGATCATTCAGGTAACAACACAGTATTAAGAATCAAGTGTATGTAAACTTTTGAACAGGAACTTTTTTTAAACCATTATTTTCTTTTGTGGACTGTATGTAAATGTATTTCATATCGTATTCAGGTCAGTACTAAATAAAATAAAAAAAATGCCTGCATTTTGTATGATCCCTCTCATTTTGGTAAAATAATTAACATTTTGCAAATTCTGCAAGGTGCATGTCAACTTTTGACCTCAACTGTATTTAATGTAATCCAAACACACCTCAGTAGCTGTCAAGATAATGGCAGTAATGGCAACATCATGCTCTGAGGATAAAATAGAAGCATAACAGGAAGAAAATGGGATGAGAATTTTAAATCCACATGTTATTTGAGCAAATATGAGCTTCTGAAAATCAAAGATAATGTTATGGCCTGTTAAACATGTTTAAAAAGTATTTTTAAGCCACACAAGCTAAAGTTTGAATCCTGTTCTGTTTTTAAAAGTGTATTTCAGATGAAGGCTTTATGGCCTGGAGCAGGGCCGGAGTGGGACTCCTTTTCAGCCCTGGAGTTTCAAGCCTTAGACCGGCCCACTTTAGTTCACGACTGACTATATTAAAATGACGTCATTTCCAATTCAGTGCAAATACAGTAGCCTAAGTGTTGCTTCACAGTGAAGATTTATTTGAACAGTTAACACAATATAATGTTTAACAGTATCAGTATCTATTTTCTGTTAGAATTAGTGCTCATAAATATCCAAACCTTGAAATGAAAAAATATCAAATAAATACAAATGTATATTAAGCTATATGTATAAAATAAAGATTAAAATAAAATGTATTAAACTTTCTAATGACACTATCATGTCTTTTTCAAGTAAACAGCTGCTTTATAAGTTCAAATATTTTTCATAAATGAGAACATTAAAGGGTAAATGTCTAACACTATTCTTTTAAACATCACAATGTCCTTTTCTGCAATATCTGAATATATATTCTGTGCAAAATTGTTCAGTCCTTAAACACAAATAAAGAATAGAACAAGTATTGCACTGTCCTACCTGCCCATTCTAGTGTGTTGGGCTCATGACTGGTGCTTGGTAATGTTACGGGGCCTGGCTTTTCACTCTTAGCAGCAAACTGGACTAGAGGCTGCTGCTGCTGAAGAGCAACAGTACAAGAAAAGGTTTGATACATAAACATGAACGGTGATTTGCAGACATCGTTGTTTTGCACTGCTCCTAACTAGCTTGACGTTAACCAGGGGCGGACTGAGACAAAATTTCAGGCCGGGAAATCTCACACTTATCCAGGCCATCCCACACCAAAATTTGAAACCCTGGACAACAATATTTTTCATCATCACATAAAGAAAAGTTGAAATCAACTGGGTAAAATAATTAAATGCTATCTCTTGAACTTCCAATTTGCCTTTTAATCTCTTTTAATCTCTCTGTCTCTCATGTGTGTTTACTTTTTAAACAAATTTTCTTGTATCTGTCACTTTTTTCATAAACACATCTCGACCTTTACAACCACCTATACAGTACAGATCTAAGGTTGGTCTTTTTTAAAGAAGACAATCAGCAGATTATTGCAGAAATACTGAGACCTTTTTAAAGACATGTTTTTGTCAAGATTGTAAAAAGTTGTGATTTTGTAAAATGACACTTGACATTGCTGCTAAGGGGGAGGAGACAGCCACCAGGATGGTTCTTGAGCTTCTAAGCTTTCAAAATTATATATATTTTATGATTAGTACTACTAAAACATTTGATAGAGAAAAGGGCAACAGAAAAAAGAGGGCCACTACATTAGGACCATGTGTTATTGTCGTAATGTTAAAATTAAAACAACAAAAATTAGCTACATCTTGAATATATCTTTATTAAAAAATCTTAAAACTAAACATGTTTTGCATTATCATGGGTCATGTTTGGCCCTAAGGAAAATTAACCATGATATTATTGAGCTTATGGTAAACATAGTAACCATGTTTTTTTGGGGTTTTTTTTAGGATTGATTCCCATTAGTATAATCATAATTTTATACCATGGTGAAAGTATAGTGTAGCAAAACCATTGTATATTGTATAATTATTGTATAACTATAGTAAACATGTTTTGTAAAACCACAGTTAATTTTTATAAGGGTAGCTCCCTAAACCTGTTTTAAAACGATATTTTTTATAGATTAACATTTGTTAGCAGTTCAATACTTAAGTAAACAAAGACAAAACTACAATAGTCTGTTTACAGATGTAACAGACCTGCGCTTTAGGTCCTAAACAGGACAGATTTGTCTCTCTGCTCCACCTGGGCACTTCTACTTCAGTCTCGCGTCGTTTTGGCGGACGGCGGACGCGCGGATGCGCGGAGCGCGCGCGAGACGAAACGCGTGCCAGTCAAGACTAACCGATTTATGATTTATTAGAGTTTTATTATTGAATGGCTAATTCTGAAATAACCACTTTAGTACATTAGGCCGGCAACAAAAACAACAACAATATTAAATAATAATAATAAAAATTGGAGGGTAGCGGGCCAAAAATTCTCCCGATGGACAGTCCGCCCCTGGCGACTGCTGTGAGTGCAGGCAGCTAGGGACACCGGCCCTCGCGGCCAAAAAAACGGACCGGCCCACCGGGAATTCTCCCGGTCCTCCCGATTAGCCAATCCGGGCCTGGCCTGGAGAGTAAACAGGGTTTTTATTCAATTAAGTCTACATGCATTCACAAACCACAGAAAACCGTGCCACTAAAATCAAATAAATAAGAACTTGTTTCCCAGCTGACTCATAGACCTCATTGCATGTTGTTTGCAATTATGCAAATAATGGTTTAAAAGCATGACATTTTCTGATTTGGTGAGCAGTTTGACCAGACAGATGCACAGGCATTAAAGGAATAGTTCACAAAAATGGAAATTGTTGATCATTTACTCACCCTCAGGCCATCCAAAATGTAGATAAAGAGTTTCATCAGAACAAATTTGGAGGAATGTCGATGGATCCTCTGGAGTGAATGGGTGCCGTCAGAATGAGAGTCCAAATAGCTGATAAAAATGTGTTTGTAAAAACCTGTCATTAAGACATTTCTAACTTTAAACCTTTAAATCCATTATTCATAATATTGCTCCTTCCAGTGCAATAGATGAAGTTGTCTCATCTGAGTAAGAAGAGAAATATGCACAGATCAAGCACCAATTACCAAAAAAAAAAACAAAAAAAAAAAAAAACAAAGCTTTTGGCTTCACAAGACGTTAACTGATGGACTAGAGTGGTGTAGATTACTTATGGATTTTTGTGAGGTTTTTATAAGCTGTTTGGACTCTCATTCAGACGGCAGATCCATTGGTGAGTGATGTAATGCTACATTTCTCCAAATCTGTTCCAAAGAAACTAAATTGGTGAACTAGTTTAAATCACTTGCCTACTTCACAACAAATTAAAATAAAGACTACAGAAGCGCATTATGTTGTACAAGCTTTATTTACATGCACCTTGCCTTGCACTACCTTGTTTACATTATCCAAAATTGAAATACACAGGTAAAGTCAAGCAAACATTGAGTGGATGTAACTAACGGCCAGTTGTGGTGTGAAGTGGTACACACGCAGATTACGTTCTCACAATTCATGTTAATTCCCTCTTTACGATTACATTTCAAAATGAATGAAAACTGTAGCAGTCCTTTTGATAAGAATGATGATCCTACTCAAACAAAATGAAAATATCAAATATTTAAAGCAAGCTAAAAATGGATTACACAATGTAAAACCTAAGTAAACAAAAGGTAAACACGGCACCATCAACTTTTTATAGTCATCTTAAATTCGGTGACTCCAGCTGATTATAAAAAGCAGATTATAAAAATCAGTGCTTAAGAGGCTTATGAAAATTCTGGGCGTGAAGCTGACCTTAACAAAAGGTACATTCGACTGCGATGTTAAAACAACATTAGGTGTAACTACTGAAAGTCGTCCCTGAATGGCACTACTATTTCATTAAAACGGAATAGTTGCATTATTTCTCATCAGCCTTGAATTTGGTTGTCTGGCATGTTCAAGATCAACAGTGAAATACAGTACAACATAGGTGCTTTCTTACATAGCTTATCCGTACAGGCTGTAATATTACAATGTGGCTGCCTTTCATTTTAAAACTATTAGGATGCTTAAAACACACTGCCATCACAACTGATACACGCTTTCTACTAGCACCAGCCATTGTGTAGATATATACACACATAAATGCTAAGAGCGTGACATGCCAGCCGTATGAACTGATCCAACACAACTTCATTTAGCACCAAATGCTCTTAGCTTCATTTTTTTCCTGCTACAAATACACAAACATCTAGTGGTCCTTAATCTGCGTTCCAAAATTTATAACTGTTAATATACCTTATCTCTAGAATGAATCCAATATTTATGTGCATAGACACACACACATATATATATATATATTCAGTGCACAGCACATATACACGCACTACGGGCCTCATTCATGAAATACAAGCACAACAGAGAAATTTGAAAAACCCATTCTTAGGTAAATAGTTGCATGCATGTCAATGTACAGTAAATGCACACATGAACACTAAATGGCATTGAATGCAACAACTGTGTGAATCGGTCATAAAACTGTTCATTTACAAACAGCCATGACTTCATGAATGAGGTCCTATATGTGTGTGTGTGTGTGTGTATACATACAGAAATACAAATATACAGCTCATAATCTATTCTAAAATGGTTGACTTTGTAAGTGAACGTGGTTTAGAGGTGACGAGATGCTCGTGTTCAAGAACTCGGAGCAAGGTAAATGCACAGGTTGTGTTAGGAAATCCATGGGAAACACTTGACAAACTAGTTTCATACAGCAGAACACTAAATATATAGCTTATCATCATATCATAGTTCACTTTCCCATAAAAGGAGTCAAGGATACATAATGTTCACTGGTTTCACAAAAACACAACCTCTTCCCTTTTTCAGTTTTACGCAAAAACGATAATAATTGGAGAAACAGATGGATTTTCCATGGCCATTTTTCAGACAACAGAAACATTCTTAAGAGTTTGTGTTGTAAACAGGCAATTTCTGCAATTGTCCTGAGGACTAGTTTGGCAAAAGGCAAGTGTTTGTTTCGAGGACTAGAAATCTATTAATCTCGATCACGGTTACAAGAAACTACAACAACTAAGGGCACCTACAGACTAGAGTTGACTTGATTTCAGTAGGGAATAAGAATCACAACATCGTAGAAGAAAATGCAAGGGCTTGCCAAAGTGACACAACTAAAGGTTGAGAATGTTTTAACTTTCTCTGCAGTGCAATCTGTCATAGGTATCATTTGACTAATGGGAATTCAAAATTCTTAATTGGTTTTCAAACTGACCCAACTCTTTCCACACTCCTAAACCCCTTCACAAGAGATTCTTACTCCATAGGCACCCTCATACACAGTGGTGGGTTTTAGGGACATTGTTTTTTAGATGGACTAAGGAAGGTTCAGTTGCCCAAACCTTCATATATAGACAACCTTCTCTCTACAATCCTCCACTTGTCGTAGGTACCAGTTGACCAAAGAGAATTCAAGACTCTCACTTGGTTTTTAAATCTGAGTGACACACTCGCAAATGATTTCGAAAGAGCTTTCTCTAGTGTGTAGGCTTCCAATTAAGCAACTCTTTCTTAATTTCCAAATGCTTTAATGAGAGTTTTCCTAGTGTGTAAGCACCTTTGTATGCAGTAGTAGGTTTTGGGAATTTTTGTATTCTAGTTGCCCAAGCCTTCATATATAGACAACTTTCTCTCTAAGATCCTCCACTTGTCATAGGTAATAGTTGACCAATGAGAACTCAAGATTCTCATTTAGTTTTCAAACTGAGCAACTCTTTTCACACTCCCAAATGATTTCGAAAGAACTTTCTCTAGTATGTAGGCACCCTTGTACGTAATGGTGGGTTTTGGTATTTTGTATTCTAGGTGGACCAACAGAAGTTCAGTTGCCCAAGCCTTTATATATAGACTTTTATCTCTCTATGATCCTCCACTTATTGTAGGTACCAGTCGACCAATGAGAACTCAAGATTCTCATTTGGTTTTCAAACTGAGTGACTCCTTCCATACTCGCAAATGATTTCAAAAGAGCTTTCTCTAGTGCATAGGCACCCTTGTACATAATGGTGGGTTTGGGGGATTTTGTATTCTAGGTGGACTAAGGGCAGGTCAGTTGCCCAAGTCTTTATATATAGACAACCTTCTCTCTACAGTTCTCCACTTGTTGTTGGAGCCAGTTGACCAATGAGAACTCAAGATTCTCACTTGGTTTTTAATCTGAGTGACACACTCGCAAATGATTTCAAAAGAGCTCTCTCTAGTGTGTAGGCACTCTTTTAACCAATGGTGGGATTTGGGGGATTTTGTATTCTAGGTGGACTAAAGGAAGAACAGCTGCCCAAGCCTTTATATATACGCAACCTTCTCTCAACGGTGCTCCACTTGTCGTAGGTACCAGTTTAATAATGAGCATTGGTTTCCAAACTGACTCGACTCTTTCCACGCTTGGATTTTGTATTCTGGATGGATTAAGGGAAGTACTGTTGGCCAAGCCTTCATATATAACGAACTTCTCTCTACGGTACGCCACCAACCGTATTCCAGCAGCTGAGTTCAATACTGTGTCATTGGCATTTGGAATAATGGGCAAGCACATCTAGGTTAATCAAGGATGAAACTTTTCACAACGTCCATCCAACCAGCCTCAATCGTGACGATACAAAACATACAGCCACAAAATTACAACACCGACTGGGTAAATCATTGACGTTGACTCGAACTCATTCCAATAGATGTCAAATAGCTTTTCTACAGCATAATGTACAGTTGCTTTACAGTGGACAGTTGGCTCAAATGCGGTGTTCTGCCCCATCCCTACATTCCTGGGCCTGGCCGGATCAACCTGGTACCCAGCTTTGGGAGGAGGTTCGTTTGGTGCTGGAGAAGCTCCCTGAAGTCAGGTTAGCATTCTGAGAGGAGATGAGATGCGAATCGAAGCTGAACTCCAGACCCTCGGCATCCATCAGATCGTTGCGGGTGATGGCGTCCATGTCGCAATCGAAACTGCCACTTAACACCTCGAGATCCAAGTCAGATGGGAATTGGTCCTGAGACACCGACTGAACGGAGGTCACGCTGCCGTTGAGACCTGCCAACAAAGAATCGGAGGAGTTGAGCTGCATAGATGTGCTTCTGAAGGGAGACTGTTGGAGATGTTGCTTCATCAAGCTTTGGTAGTCTGACTCGCTGCTCGAGACACAGTTCATCCGCCATCCAGATGGCGACACCTTCTTGAGCCCCACTTGTCCGACAGGCCCAGCCTGGTTGGACATCATCATCAGGGCACTGCGACGGGCATTCTGTGAGGAAATGGAGGCACTGGCTTGTGACATAAGCGGATCAGATTGGGTAAGGAGGACATCACTGTGACTGTTGGACTCTGAGCTGAGCAAGTCTTGCAGACTCTGATCACTAAAGAGGGAACCGCAGGAGAACGTTGCCTGCTTGTTTTCCTGGATTGTTTGCATTGGAGACTGTCTCAGGCCAGTGACAGATGGAGGGCTAAACATGGAGTTGGTGCCATAGCTGCCAGAAGGAATTGCCAGACTGCTCCCAGAGCAGCTGAAAGTAAACACAGGGCTTCCCTGTAGGTTGGCCCCACTCTCATCTTGGCCTGGAGACTGGGAAGCCGTCAGGCTGATGTTATCTAGAAGGTCGTCCATTAGGTTGTCAGACAGGCCGTCATTGAGATTCATGGTTCCTGCAAGATCAGCTAGACGGGGTAGTTCGGTCAGTCCAGTGGACGGAGACATACTACTAGGGCTAGAGTACAGCATGGGTGACAAGGGAGAGTCATCATCGGGAACTTCGTCCACCTCGAGGTTGGCCAGAATTGGAGAAAGGCGTCCGCTTAGGGTGCTGGCATTAGAATTAGTGCGAGAACGGAAATCGGTCCAAGCGTCGAGTTCATCGCTACTGCGGGAGGTCGGGCTGCCGGTCCATTTGGACAGGCTGGAGGAACTCTCGGAGCTTCCGTCTTGAGTAGCCTGAAGAGCGGCCTTCTTCTTTGCAGCACGGCCACGGGCGCTCTTAATGAGCTTATTACTGTTGTCCATGGACACAGCACGTCTCCGCGGAGCTTTGCCCCCTTTTCCACCATCAGGATTGACCATCCACCATGAACTCTTTCCTGTTCCTTCATTTTGGACCCGGACAAAGCGACTGTGGAGTGACAGGTTGTGTCGTATTGAGTTCTGCGAAAAGAGAAAAGTAGATGAGGTGAGGCATGCATGAAGCATTCATATACTTTATGTTTTAGATTCCTCAGCTGTATATTAACAATCAAGCCATTAAGAAGCATAATAATTGGCCTAATGTTTAAAAAGTTGGTTTACCCAAAAATGAAAATTAGCCCATGATTTATTGACCCTAAATGCATTCTAGGTGTATATGACTTTCTTCTTTCAGATGAATCCAGTCAGAGTTATATTGAAGCTTGTCTCTTCCAAGCTTTATAATGGCAGTGGGCGGGTGTTTTTGTACAACAGTCCAAAAGAAGTCCAATAAAGCGCATCCATCCATAATAAAAAGTGCCTCTCACAGCACTGGGGTGTAAATAAAGGCATTCTGTAGTGAATTGATGTGGTTTTGTAAGAAAAACATTTATATATAAAATGTAGTAATCACTTTTTTCTAGAGATTTCGATGTAAGCTCAGAGGATTTCGATATAAGCCAAAAGGAGACTGGTTTGCCTTTACTAATGTAAGAAAACTGTGCTTCCTTTGCTCCATATTTATAAATATGTATATTTGTCTTACAAAAATGCATTGATTCACTACAGGAGGCCTTTATTAACTATTAACAGGAGAACTTTATTAATTAAATTATTATTTATTAACTGATTGGATTCGTCTGAAAAAAGAAACTTCTTGAACTCTACAGAGCACAATGCTGAGTGAGGAACAATGCCACTCTGACTTGATTGCTTTAACCAGAGAGTCATGTGACCCCTCTGACCAATTTGAGTCCATTTGTGCAGGTCAAGAATTTAAAGCCTAGGTCTTCAACCCTGCTCCTGTGGACCTACTGACCTGCAAATTTGTGATCCTGGACCACAAAACCAGTCATAAAGGTCATTTTTCTAAAACTGAGATTTATATATAATCTGAAAGCTTTGTAAGGTTTGTTAGGATAGGACAATATTTGGCCGAGATACAGATGCAAATCTGGAATTTAAGGGTGCAAAAAAAAATCTAAATACTGAGAAAATCACCTTTAAAGTTGTCCAAATGAAGTTCTTAGCAATGCATACTACTAATCAATAATTATTAAGTTACGATATATTTATGGTAGGAAATTTACTAAATGTCTTCATGGAACATGATCTTTACTTAATATCTTGATGATTTTTGGCATAAAAGAAAAATCTATAATTGTGACCCATACATTGCATTTTTGGCTATTGCTACAAATATACCAGTGTGACTTAAGACTTGTTTTGCAGACCAGGGTCACATTTTATTTACACCTGCTTGTATTTTTTCAAGTGATCCTTTAAAAAGACCTTGATTAGCTGATTAGTTAATAAGGATATAAGCAAATAAATAAACTGGCAACTTAGATTACATTTTTAATGCATTTGTGCTTCCCATTGGGGTTAGCAACCAAAAAGTCTGTGCTAAAATTTTGCATGGACCTTTTAACATATGCACACTATTCCAGTGCAGCTTTACAGAAAAAGAAAAAGGACTTTTCTCATTTGAATTGCACACACACTGTTTAAAATTGGTCTGGGCTCTGTGGTCAAAACCAATCAACAAGTAAATCAACCCACTCTACGCTGTCCGTCGGGCTGTGCAGATAATTGGTCTGTGCCATGCAGTTCAACTGGGTAACTTTAAGTGTTCGGCTTTTGGCATTTCACATATGCAACAGAAAACAGGCAATTTTGTAAACACGCCAGTGCAATCACTAATGAAACACTACATTTGATAGCCAGGATTTTCTAATACGCCAGCTATGAACAATCTACTGCAGAGAATGCTAAAGGATTCATGGAGAATTCCTCAAACGTGTATAAAGTTTAAGAGTGCAGAGCAGTGCAGTGAAGCTGCATTAATGTGGACTGCAGCACAGAAGGTGCAGCAATCCATAATGCAGCATAAGGGGATGTGATAAAATTCACAAGCGAGACATGGTTTTCCTCTTTGATGAATAGTCAAGCAGACCAAGTCTAAAAATTGTGTGAATTTATCTAATGCAGTGCCTGCTACATCTCGAAGAAAGCTGGATTCTGTTCAATGCTGTCCATGAACATCACCTTACCAACCTTTGAGCCTCTCAAAAAGTGAATGGGCCGACCTCATAACACTTCACTTCTATTAATGCCCTTGCTTCAAGCCTATTACTGGATTTAATCTGAGACAAAAACTTCCTCCTCTTTAAGAAGAACATGTTTCCCAACTCAATCTGTTTTTCGCTTTGTTAAGCTGGCTAACTGAATTGATTGGATTGAGAATCTAATCTAAGGCACGTCCATCAGATTGTTTGTTGACATTCATAGCTACACTGATTACAAAACAGATCATTACCAACTAGACTTGCAATAAGAGCAGTATCTTCAATGACAAATTGAATCAGTGTTCAAACCATTTTTTCCTTTTCCTGCAATTACAGTAACAATTGTTCTTAAGAGTTTTCATGAAGTGTACCAGTTCATAAAATCTGCATTGAATAGTGTCAGATTATGTGAATGCAGCACTGGAAATCATCTTAAATATTCTGCAGTGCTGCTTTCTAATGAATTAAATCTACACAGGACCATGAAAAATAACTATAACAGATGAAAAGAGGGGCTGAAATCAGCTGAAAGCCATGATGCAGTCCCTTTTGAGCAAAGCACCACTCAGAACAGCACTGGAGCGCCGCCAGTTTACACACAATGCTGTCTCTCAGAGTCAAACACCAAAGCTCTTCACACGTTGCTACACACTGACCTACATAGTTTCCAGTCAGCTGATTGCTTCTTATGCTGTAGCCGAGAGCCAATCAGAAGTGGAGGTGGGGACGAAACAGCCAATAGCAACCCTGACACTGACGATATGCCCATGGTTTCTCTTTTTTGCCTCCTTCAGTGGCAGGCAGATGCAAACACTCCGCAGGATGGCTTTATCTGCACTGAGTACGGCTGACTGTTCCTAAAAATCTGCTTGGACCTTTTTGTACAGAATCACCAAAATGCCTGTTTTAGCAAATACCTACATGTTACTATAGACTGAATGACTGTTAGAATGAAGGACATTTTACAAATAAATCATACATTGTATGATTAAATTGTGCAAATTGTGTAAATATGAAATACAAATGATTACTCAAAAAACTGCTTGTTTGTAAAGGTAAATGATCTTTTTTTAATGTAATATCTGCACAACAGGCTTACATCTGCAGGATAGCAGAGGGATTTCCCAAGGTTTTTCTCTAATTCAAATCCAGCTATACTGAGAGCATTCATCAGACTTGATTCCATGTTGGATAAATTGCTTTTCCAGGCCAAGCTAATCCCTGAAATCAAACAGGAATGAGAAAAGAGAGCATAGCGAAAGCCCTTTGTACACTTGTGTTTTGAAAAAAAGAGTTTATTTAAAAAAAAAAAAACATTTTTGCTGAAATTGAGGAAAGCATGGAACATTTAAATACTCCTCTTTATCAGTGGTACCTTCCTCAATTTATCTGCTGTAACGCCCTTTGGCAAGACCACAACAGCTTGCACTTTATCAGCAAACTACACAACTAGTAGTCCATCTGTGTAGACCCTGTAAAATATAAGCACCTATATGGGTGAATTTTGATAAAATGGGACACTTTCTGCCAGTGAGATGTTCCAATTAATCTGAATTCACCCTAATAGCTGCAACAAATGGATTTTGAGAACACAAACACTCTTAATATGCACTTAACAAGGTTAAAAGGTACCTTCCATCCTGCAGAGCTGTTGCTGTCACCTTTGTCCTTGAAGTATGGCACATTCCGGACCATCCAATCATAAATCTGGGCCAATGTCAGCCGCTTCTCGGGCGAGCTCTCGATGGCTTGAGTGATGAGATCCGCGTAGGAATAGTTTCCCCAGGCGTTCCTGCGGGCAGAGGATTTTCTGGGCTGCTGAGGAACCAGACCATTGAGGCTGGAGTCGTTGCATGCGTGCAGAGCATGCTGGGAAGATACAGGAGATCCGTAGATGTCTTTATCATTGACAGCAGCATTGGTTTCTATGGCAGGAGCAGCAGCAGCAATAGCCTTGTTTCCTTCTGTCACACTGACAGGCTTTGATGCGCCTGTAATGCCACTAGATGCACAAGCATCATCAGTGGCATTTTCATCCACCTCTTCCTCAGGAATGATTCCCACCTCTGCTGGTTCCGCTTTCCCAGCATTGGACTCTGGTCTGGGCAGAGGCCAGGTGCAGGACCTAGGCCTTTTTTGGGGCTCAAAATCAGGGTCTATGTCAACGTCCACAGTCAAGGGCTCATCTATCTCCTGTGCCATATTTCCTCGACTCCTTCAAATGAATGATGTATGGACGGCTTTTCTGAACACAACAGCAGCAGTGCCCTCGTGCATGCCATTAATGGGTCACTTCTAGAGTCCACATTTCAATGCGGGACACTTTAGGAATCGAATTGATGATGTTCAGGAATATTCACAAATGCGCTCATGGCCACTTCCAGCACACACAAGGATTCGTTTAGAAATCTCGGTCGTTTTGGCTAGTTTGTAAGCATCAAGTAAACGACGAAACGAGCGAAAATGCCTCCACTCGACTCGTTTAATGAAGCTTCCGCGGTTCAAAAACGTAAAGAACGGAACGTTCGAATTTGTTACATTGTTGCATGACGTCGCGCTGCGAATTTGTTACATTGTAACATTACATCATAATGCGAATGTTACATTGTTTCAGAACGCCGCTTTTAAAATCGCTGCTTTGAAGCGACTAGAAGGGCTGTATGTGCGTGAAAAGTGTCCTCAAACGATCAAGCCATACCTCCACAGCCGCCCCTCTGCAAATCAGCACGATCGAGTCCTAACACGCACACGATTTTTCCCGATAAACCTCCATGAGCCCTGTTCCATGTCGGAGCAGGACGTTGCGTCCCGCTACCCGGGCGATCCAGCACTGCCAAAGCCCCTAATGCGCTGCTGCTCCGCTGCAAACTACAGAGAAGAACAGCAACACAAAGATCATCCGCCCCCTGGACCCAGTCGGAGGTACTGCTTCTTAAAGGGCCGGAGAGCAGAACTGGAGCTCACAATCCACTAGCACACACGTCATCGGGACATTACACAGATATGCCATCGCAAGAGCTCTTATTATATACACTCTTTCGAATAAATGGCTTCTAGACAGCCTAAGAGCCTTGCAACAGAATGCAGCTGCATTTTGACCTTCTTTGAAGAAAATGCGACTGGGTGAATCTTACAAAACCGGCCAAGAACAGAAAATCTCGTATTTCTAAACCAAAAGAAAACACACGTGCATTAAAAAAAATGTATATGTATCATTAATCTAATTACAATTAAGCACATATTCCCCAAATTCTCATTACTGAAATATATAAAACTATGTTTTTAAAAGGTCAGAATGGTATCTGCTGTAATGCATATGTATATATTACAGCATGGTTTTTTTCCAAGTAATGTTTTAAAGAAGTCTCTTCTGCAATTATTTGATCCAAAATACAGCAAAATCAGTAAAACTTTGAAATATTTTTACTATTTAAAATAACTGCTTTCTATTTGAATATTTTGAAATAATTTATTTCTGTGATCAAAGCAAAATTTTCAGTAACACTCCAGTCTTCAGTGTAGCACGAACCTTCAGAAATCATGATGTGCAGATTTTCATTTTTTATTATTATCAATATTTAAAACAGATGAGTACATTTTTCTGCACGTTGATGAATAAAGAGATCCGAAGACTAGCATTTATCAGAAAAAAAAAAAAAAAAAAACTTTTGTAACATTATACTATTCATAGGCTTGGCATAATTTTTATTCTATAAGAAATTAAAGAAATTAACACTTATTTAGCAAGGATGCTTTACATTTATCAAAAGTGATGATAACAACATTTGTGTTACAAAGGATTTCTATGTCAGATAAATGCTGTTTTTCTGAACTTTCGATTCATCAAAGAAACCTGAAAAAAAATTACTCAGCGGTTTTCAACATAATATTAATAAATGTTTTTTGAGCATCAATTCAGAATATTAGAATGATTTCTGAAGGATCATGTGACTTGAGTAATGATGCAAAATTATCAATTATATATTTTTTTAAAATATATTCATATAGATTTTTAGTTATTTTAAATAGTACAAATATTTAAAAATTGTACTGTTTTTTTTTTTGCTGTACTTTGGATCAAATAAATGCAGGCTTGGTGAGCAGAAGAGACTTCTTTAAAAACAGTAAAAGTCCTTTTGACTGGTATTGTATTTTTAAAGCCTTGCTTTTTTCCTTATTTTTTTAGTAAAAGTGTTTACACTTTTAAGTGAAAGAGAACATCTTTTAAAATAATAGGAACGGTAAATGAAAAATTACTTGGCGTATTTTAGAAACGAAAAGAATAGATTGTTCCTGTAAAGTTGACAAGGTATTGCTATCCTGTTGCCAGGGTGTTTTTTTTTAACACTTCAACACTTCTCCAACAAATCACACAATTTAATGCATGATTCATTCAAATCCCTAATCCTAAGTACCTCCAATGAAAGCAGCTCTCTCAGGCCCTCACAGCAAATGTCCAATCACGTCTCCTTCATTAGACCTAAATATACATGACTAATATTTTCATATTATGTTTTGGATACAAACAATGATAAATAAACCACATAAACCTACCTGTAAACATCACAGACCTGAAATGGAATCACTACACAAAGCTTCAGAACAATCGGACAATTAAAAGATAAAATAATTTTAATGCAAACAAACAATCTTAAATATGTTGCATAAAATATTCCACAAACCATTTATATAACCAAAAAAGCAGCCTGATTTCAAAACTCATCTTTGACAGATCCACATCCTGATTCTTCCAACAAACCTACCAATCTTTCAAGACCAAACCTCAAAAAGAGGCTAGACTCTCGTTCATGTTTACATGTGCGTTTATAAAGTGCAGCATTATACCATACAGTTCAGATTAAAATACAGTCCTCACCAAATCAAAATGGAGTTGATCCCAAGACCTCATGCGAGGCTGAGTCTTATGATAGCTGAGATGGCCGCTGTATATGGAGTTAGTAATGATAAAAGCTACTTAGAGCTCCGATCTCCTGCAACCCAGTACTCCTCTGTTTGCATCTCGGTAAGGCGAGATACTGTCCTCTGGAAGGCGAACACCTCCTCTTCTCCTGTAAAGATGGCCAGCGAGCTGCCTGCATCCTGCATTAAAAAAAAGATAATCAAATCAGTGCTGCCCATCAATGTAAAGAGCTCATCAACACCTCAGGATTAGTGTGCAAGTGATGTAATGCTACATTTCCCCAAATCTGATGAAGAAACAAACCTATCTACATCTTAAATGGCCTGAGAGTGACTAAATTTTCATTTTTGGGTGAACTATCCCTTTAACTTTTTTTTTTTAAGACCATTAAGGGGTTTTATTTTATAGAGCATTTTATTTTCAATGATTCCTCAACAATTAAGTACATGATAATGTTCAACCTGACCATTTTTTTTAAAGAAATCAATACTTATATTCAACAAGGATGCATTAAAATAATCAAAAGTGGCAGTAAAGATATTTATATTATAAAATACTTCAAACAAATGTTCTTTTCAACTTTCTATTAAACAAAAAACTATTCTAAAAAAAAAAAATGTATTGCAGTTTCCACAAAAATATGCAGCAGCGCAACTATTTTTAACATTGATTATAAGAAATGTTTCAAATTGGCATATTAGAATGATTTCTGAAGAATCATGTGACACTGATGACTGGAGTGATGATGCTAAAAATTCAGCTTTGAAAAACAGGAATAAATTAAACAGTCAAATAGAAAATAGATATTTTCCATTGTGGACCACAAAACCATAAGGGCAAAGTTGAATAAATAAGCTTTCCATTGATATATTGCTTGTTAGAATAGGACAATATTTGGCCAAGATACAACAATTTGAAAATCTGGAATCTGAGGGTGCAAAAAAAAAAAAAAAATAAAAAAATGAGAAAATCACCTTTAAAGCTGTACAATAGAAGTTCTTAGCAATGCATATCATTAATTAAAAACTAAGTTTTGATATATTTATGGTATGAAATGTACAAAATATAGTAATGGAACATGATCTTTACTTAATATCCAAATGATTTTTGACATAAAAGAAAAATTGATCATTTTGACCCACACAATGTCATTTTGGCTATTGCTACAAATATACCCATGCTACTTAAAACTGGTTTTGTGATCCAGGGTCACATATACACTGTAGAAAATTAGTAGTAAGATAGTAAGAAAAGCATTCTTCCAACAAAAAAAAATATTTACCAACCCCAAACCTTTGAATGGTAGTAGAAACATATGAGAATTGACAGATACAATTTCAGGAGCTTCTCTCAGATTTATAATAAAATTCCAAAGGCAACATTTAGCTTGTAACAATAAAAGCTTCTTATTTAATTCTCAAAAAATTGAAGTAGCAAATGCTTTGTAAGTTACCCTTGAAATGCCCAGATCATCCAATAAAACATGAGTGTCGTGAGGGTCGTGATCGTCGTGGTGTTCATGAACAAACAGCTCATCTAACGAAGTTTCAGCCTGCAGCACGACTCGAACCTGTGGGGATATTCCACCGAACTGTGAGTGATTCCTTTGAGACCTTCCAACAGAAATCACAAGTATTTCATGACCTACCTTGTGCTCATACAGTGCGTCAATGAGAGTTATGAAGCGTCTGGCTTGCGTCTTCTTGTTCAAAGTGAGCAAAGGAATGTTCCGGATGAAAATTGTGTCAAACACAGCAGACATTTCCAGATAGTCGCTGGCTCCTATAGGCTAACAGTGAAACGAACACAATGCTCACTTAATCTTGTTTAATTCACTGGAGGACAATGAAACGTCATAGGAAACACAAGCTTACTCGGTCACACAGCTCCTCAAAAGTGCAGTCTGCTATGGTCCCACAAGCTTTATTAAGAGTCAGTATCCTGCCATGTACCTTTAGAGATCTGGGCCGGGTAACTGTAATAAACAAAACAAACCTTAATTTAATTGCATTACAAAATAGTAATTAAAAAATTTTAAATTCTCAATTCACAAAATTTTGGACATACATATTGGCATTCACACATATAATATGACAACTAATGGGAAACTCTTTTGTTAGGGTGTTTTGACTGATAAACCATCAGCTAATTAAATGAGCAGCCAACTTACTGTCATTCTGTTTGAAGGCCATCTCATCGAACAGCTTATCGAGTGTTGCATCAACATCAGGTTCACTGGAACTAAATTCAAAATTTTTTAATGAATTATTAATCACTTCATAATATATTGTTTTTATTTATTTATACTCATTCAAAGCACTAACATTTACTGTTGAAGCGAAGCACGTCATGTTTTGGATGTGAAATTTGTTTTTAATACGCCATCTTAATATGAAAAGCCAATAGGAACAATTTAGTTGATGGCATCTCCTGAGCAAGACTCACCTAAGCAAGAGTGACTCATCTAATGGTGCGAGTTGGGATTGTTTGAAAATTATAATTATTATTTCTGTAGCTCTTTTTGTTAATGTTAGTGGTGCATAATTTTTACACTTTGGTTTTAAACACTTTAAACTACATGTCTTTGATTAAAGAAAGAAGTCAACATTCATAACTAATTAAAAGTGCATCACTAAACTAATGCAGTACATTTTGTAAAACATAATGAATTTTCTCACAGGTAGAAGAGTTTTCCGGCTGCAGGGCGATTTCTTCTCCGATAATCTATTCCAGAATCCAGGCGTAGAGTTTGGCAATACTCCTATTTAAAAGACATTTGACCGCTGCATTATTTGCAGCATTTATAACAGAAAAATCAACATGCATTATCAATATTTCAACCTTATTCCCAAAGAAGGGATTGAAAGGGATAGTTCACCTAAAAATTAAAACCTGCTGACCCTCACCCTTAGGCCATCCAAGATGTAGATGAGATTGTTTCTTCATCAGATTTGGAGAAATGTAGCATTACATCACTTGTTCACCAGTGGATCCTCTGCAGTAAATGGGTGCCGTCAGAATGAGAATCCAAACCGCTGATAAAAACATCACAATAATCCACAAATAATCCACATGACTCCAATCCACCATTTAACATCTTGTGAAGTGAAAAGCTATGTGTTTGTAGCATTATTAGGTGTTTTTCATTTCAAACCATCGCTTCCAGCTAAAACAGATAGAGAGTCCTCTATTCATAATATTGCTTTCTCTGGTGAACAAAAGTCTTCTAATCTGAATGAAGAGACAAATATGCACAGATCAAGCATTGTTTACAAGCAAAAACAGTCCAAAACATTTCTAAACAAATATGCAAGTGGATTTTGGTGTGAGAGGACAATAGTAGATGGACTTTTTGACTGCAGGAAGAGTTTATTTTGGATTATGGACTATTCCTTTGGCAGCTTTTCACTTTACAAGATGTTAATTGATGGACTGGAGTGGTGTGGATTACTTTGATGTTTTTATCAGATGTTTTGGATTCTGACAGCACCCATTCACTGCAGAGGATCCATTGGTGAGCAAATGATCAAATGCTATATTTCTGTTTCCATGACGAAACAAACTCACCTACATCTAGTAAATTTTCAGCAAACTTTCACTTTTGGGAGAACTATTTCTTTAGGTACAGTACATAACACCAATAAGAACTGAAATAAGTGTATTAGATAATACACCTGCTGCTTAAGCGCTTACCTTTAGCACAGCAATAAAGGGCACAAAGTTCACCCTCTGTAATCCATTTTTGTATAGATCTGTAAAACAAGATATTGTGCTCAAAACAAACCGGGATTTGGAAGCCAAGAGTTACTGTAAGAAACTGCACATTGTGTGATATGCAATATTGAAGAAAATGGTGCATAACTTATTCCAAATCAATTTTCACTCATATATTGCTAGTAAACATCCTTAAAAAAAATTTACAAAGAAAAGGCAAGTTACACATTTAATTCAATGTTAAATTTAAAGGGATAGTTCATCCAAAAATGAAAATGACTCCATGATTTACTCTCCCTCAAGCTATCCTAGGTGTATAAGACTTTCTTCTTTCAGACAAACACAATCGGAGTTACATTACAAAATATGTTCTGGCTCTTCCAAACTTTATAATGGCAGTCAATAGGGGGTGGAGATTTTAAAGCAAAATAAAGTGCATCCATCCATCTCAAAAAGTGGCATTTCTGAAGCAAATCAATGTGTTTGTGTAAGAAAAATATCTGTATTTACAACTTTATTAATTGTAATCTCTAGCTTTTTATGGTTGATGGATACACTTTATTTTGCTTCAAAATCTTGACCACCATTCACTGCCATTATAAAGCTTAGAAGAGCCAGGGTATTTTTAGTAAAACTCCAACTGTATTCATCTGAAAGAAGAACACAGGATGGCTTGAAAGTGAGTAAATCATGGGGTAATTTTCATTTTTGTGGCTGGGTGAATTAGAAAAACTGAAACAGCATTTACTTTTATACAAGTTTTATAAATAGTTTTTATTGCTGCAAGTCTCTGCTGGTCACACTGAGAGAAAAAAAAAAAAAAAACACTGCTTCTTACCATCCGGAGGCCGGTTGGACGTGGCAACAACTACAACTCCATTCAGGAACAGGTTCTCAAAGAGTTGCTTAAGAATCATGGCATCTGCAATATCAGTGACCTGATGAACAGAAAAAGTTTCAGAAATCTTAAAAATCAATATTGATTATTCTCTGTACTGGTTTGATTGTTACTGTATGAACTTAAAAGATAACCGAAGCAGATCTCAGTACACTGTTTCGTAGCTTGATTAGATTGCAACTACACAAATACAGACTAAAACGGTCACCTGAAACTCATCAAAACACAGAAGGGAGGCCTCCTCACTGATTTCTTCAGCAACCGGTGCGATAGGATCGTAAGCTTTCGCCATTTTTCCCACTTTTCTCTTGGGCAAACTTTGCTTGAGCCGATGGATTCCTATATAAACATGAGTCTATCTGAGTAAGACAAATAATGTCAACTTTACTAATCTTGCAATCTGTTTATAATCCACATACAGAAACCGAATTAATATATGGGTTATTTTTGGGAATATTTCAGTAACTCAGAAATTAAATAACACACTTTAAGCCAATTTCTAGGTTAAGCTTAAAAGACAGATAAATGGTGCGCAAATTAGACAACAAAGAAAAATAATAGTCTGTTGGTGAGAAAATGTGTTGCGTTGGTGGTCTATTTACCAAATGTAATGAGGTAGTCATAAAATTAAATTAAATTAATAGTTAAACAGTCAAACTTTTTGAACAGTAAGATTTTAAATATATATATTTTTAAGGATTTTCTGCTCAACAAGCCTGCTAATCCAAAATACAGTAATAAAAAAAAAACTGAAATATTTTTACTATTTTAGCTGTTTTCTATTGGAATATATTTTAAAATGTAATTTATTCCTGTGATCAAAGATAAATTTTCAGCATAATTACTCTAGTCCTCAGGGTCACATGATCCTTCAGAAATCATTCTAATATGCTGATCTGCTGTTCAAGAAACATTTTTACTATTATTATTATTATCATCATCAATATGTAAAACAGTTAAGTACATTTATTCAGGATTCTGAATGGAAAGATCCAAAACGTAGCATTTATATGAAATTAAAAGCTTTTGTTTCTTGGAGATAAAATCTTTCCCCAGTGTGTGTGTGTGTGTGTGTGTGTGTGTGTGTGTGTGTGTGTGTGTGTATATATATAGGGGACAGAAATGATAGAAATTAATGCTTTTATTTATCAAGGATGTTTTAAATTGTTCAAATGTAATGATATAGACATTTATATACTCTCTATTTATCAAAGAAAACTGAAAAAAAAGAGAGAGAAGAGACTTCTTTTAAAAACATTAAAATTCTTACTGTTCAAAAACTTTTGACTGGTAGTGTACATAAAAAAGACAAATCTGAACTAAAACATGAATCATAGCAAACTTACGTTTGTGTACATCCAACATGAATCCATGAAAATGAACCCTCTTTTTCCTCGCTGTCTCTACGTGATCATAAAACATGTCCATAACCATAGTTTTTCCTGTGCCTGAAAAAAAATGCATTGATAACAGAACTAAGCAGTTAATTTCGATAACAGAATAACAAAGTATGACTGAGCCTCAACATCATGCCACAGAACTTACCAACATCTCCAAATATGTAATAACCTTTTGGTGGCTTTCTCTTGGAAAAGAACTGTCGTGGAGATAAAAGAAATCAGAATTGGTTAAAAGCACACTTTGAAATCTGCAGGCTATATTTTGGCTGCTTTAGGCCACAAAACTTTGTGTTGTTTACCTTTGAGAAAAGCGTTGAGCGTTCATTGCTGTACCCTCGAAGATTCTTCTGCATCTGATCCAGTTTTTCCAAAACAAGCCTCTGTTGCAGATCTTCTCGTAACTGTCCATCTCGAATAAGGCTGTCGTAATGTTCCAACGGTCCGCTAAAACTGCTGCTTGGAGAGGTTGTGGCACTGGGAACTTCAACGGGCTGAGACAACACGCTTGTGGCAAGACCTGCAAGACACAATAGAGTTTAATGAAATCGAGATGACTGCTTGGAATGCTTGTACTGAACAAGATCTGTATGACTGCGCTTTATCCAACATGTACATTTCTATTTCACATAATTATTTGTAAGTACTGAAAGACCACTATTAGTGTTGGGGAATGTTACTTTTAAAAGTAATGCATTACAATATTGAGATACACCCTAAAAAAGTAACTAACTAATTCCATTACTTAGTTACTTTTTATGGAAAGTAATGCATTAGGTTACTTTTGCATTACCTTTTAAATCTTTTGCATTACCTTTTAAATCTGGGCAGGGCTTGCTTGTTTGTTTTTAATATAAAAAGGTATATTTTTGGCAAATCTTTTCACACCAAAAGCTTCAGGCTTAGAGAAAAGTAAATTCACCTCTGTACAGTAGACCGCAGAAGAAAAAATGTCAATACTACAGCAATAAAAAAATAAATAAATAAATAAAACAAATGTTAGATTATCTAGAGCATTTTTTCTTATTAGTATGGATGAATTGGGTCATCATTGGTCAGCAGCAAAGACACTGGTTAATAAAATGGGATTTAAATACATAAAGGATATTTGTATTATTTAACATATTTAGTTATTGCAAGTTTGCGTTGAAATTCACTGTTTTATTCATTTTGAGGAATACTGTATCTGTTTTTTAGTGAGTGAAATGAATTAATGCATGATCAGATTTTTTCTAGAACTAAAGTAACATCTTACACACAATTTCTCTCAACATGGGGACAGGAGAGCTTTTAATCAATAAATAAATGGGGGGGGGGGGGGTAACTGGCGTTACATATTTTAAAAAGTAATGCGTTACTTTACTAGTTACTTGGAAAAAGTAATATATTACGTAACTTGCGTTACTTGTAATGCGCTACCTTCCTTCTTATGTAACAGCTGTTTAATGTCGGGGACCCCGGGGCTTGTTGTCACAATGGTTATATCTCGGTTATATCTGAATATAGAGTCTAGATCAACAAAAAAAGATGTAAACTCTCTGTTACGAACTAAAATTCTATTATATAAGACTATGAATGTATTATGACAATACATATTTTAACACTAACACGAAAGAGAAAAAAAGAAACCTAAGAAAAACATCTTATACCTTAGTATAAACACATTTCGCTTTATTTATTTAACATTTCTCCTTTTATATCTAGAGCCTAACATACTGGGTGTTCTCGTCTTGTCAGAATGTCAGTGTCAAAGGCGAACATGATGACATTTATCACAGAAAAATTCCTGACATTCAAGTGTCATTGAAAGCCCTTACCTCTTTTAATACAGCTGACAATACCAGGCAAAGCTGACTTCGGCAGAAGCTTGTTTTTTACACAGAACTGAAGTCCAAGCGCCACCAAGGACGCTTTGCCGGCTGCCATGATGGTTCAAACTGCGGAAGCTTTATTGGAAGTACGCCCTGAACAGTGAAGGGTGGGCGTGGTTTTTGACACAATAGCGATGACTCATGAATATTAATTATTTGACGCGTCTCCGCGCTCCAGTTACAAATGAAACGTCACAATATCCTAATTAATATTCATTACACTAGCGTAATTCGCAGATTCGCCTTCTGAATAGTAAGAAGCTGGGCGTGGTTTAACAGTACAATCGCCCTTCTCCTGTCAAGCTACACATGCCTTCAAATGCAGGCATTAAAAACTGGAAAAATGGAAAAGCCACAAATTTTTGAGCCGCAATAATTTTATAATGGTGTTTAAATTTTGAGAGTAAAATAAATTCAGAAGTTAACATCTTTATTTAATTTTTTATTTTATTGTTATTTTGCAATACCCATGTTTTGACAGTATTCACTGGGAAAAAAATACAAAAAAATACATTAGCTTAAATATATTTCAAAATATATTTATGTGAATATATTTTCTACCAATTTGTTTAAAATCAAAATTATATTTTTAAAAAGCACTGTACTTATTTATTTATTTATGTATTTATTTATTTATTTATTTTATGACCAAAAAATATATTTCCCCCAATTTATTCATTTATTCACTTTGGGGAATTCTTGTTCTTATTCCTTAAAATTGGGAATATTTAATTTGTTTTTAATCTCCTTTTATAAAATGTGATTAAATCGTTTCACTGAAACATATATTTATTTTCTTGCAGTACCTATGCTATTGAACTGTTACTTCTTTCTTATTCACAAGAACAAATTTCCTAACACTTCACATAGATTTGAGTTGTTGTTGTTGTTGTTGTTATTATAATAATAACACAAATTTCTTAAGGTCTATGATACCATTCATTCTGATTGACGCCTTCTTTGTTGACATGCTTGTATTTTTTTCCTCTCTTTTTATTTTATGTTCTTTCCATTTCAATGCAATGATGTTTCTCCTTTGCAACAAATAATACCCATGTTAGTCTAATGTGTGCATCCTTGTAAAATCTTGCCATGTGTGGAAGGATTTGATAATGAGTGAGCCAGATGCTCTCGTTAAATAACACAGTTACGGTTGACATATATAATGACAGCCAGCAGCCAAGCCATAATCCCATCTCCTCATCCTCCTAAAACAGTATATTAGCTTTATGGAAGAATGTTTTATGAACATGTGATGGGAAGCAGCCCAGGATCTGGATGCCTGTTTCCATGACAACAAGAAAAGGCTCTGCGACTGGGCAGCATCATGAACACAGAAACACACGCTTTGGCTTCGTGACATGCTGTGGTTGTAGAACAACTCAGCAACTGTTTTTGGCATTATTTTCACCATAGCCTTGACTGGAAGGTAAGGTGAGAAGGTTACTGTTGTTTTAGCCGTGCTCGTTGTATCTGATTATGTGTGGTGCTTTCATTCTGTGTCAGTAGCTGCTTAATGCAAGCTCATGCTGAACGGCGTAAGGGAGATGGATCTTTATGCACGTGTATCCATGGTAAAAGCACTTGTCTAGTCCTGCACTTAATGCTTTAGTCTAATGAGAGGACTGAACCTGCGTGTGAAGTCTCAGGCTTCTATAGATCTAGACATGCATTTAGGGGGAAGGTGAAGAATAATACATACATCTAAAGAAACAGGACAACAGTCGCTATAATTAAGTGACTTGATAATGAAGGATAATCAGAGTCTAAAAATACAACTGTGGATGAAAAGCTTGTTCATAAAAATTAACATTGCATAATGAGTGTTTATCTCACTGTTTGTGTTGAGGAACATTTGATCACAAAATCTATTTAATTTTTATTTAAAAAAGAAAACATTTGTCATTGAATAACTTTGTAATTTTTTTCAAAAATTTAAAAATGTATTTTTATTTTATTTTAATTACTTAGTTACATTAACAATAAAAAATGTTTTTGTGACCATGTAGATTTTTTTAGTGACATTTAAAAAAAGTATTTATATATCTTTATATATTAACGAATACAAAATTAATTTTTTCCAATTTTTTTTTTTTTTTTTTTTTTTTTTTTTTACAATGAAAATGCCTGTTTTAGGACCATAGATTTTTATAGTGACATTTTTCTAAAAGAAATCTATATATCTTTATATATTAACGATTAAGAATTTTTTTTTTCAAAAATTGTTTCATTTATTATTTTTTTATTTAATTTTATTATATATATATATATATATATATATATATATATACACACACACACACACACACACACACACACACACACACATATACATATATATACATATATGTAAAAAGAAAATAAATCTCAATACAACAATTTGTAATAATTTATAACACACACACACACACACACACACACACACACACACACACATATATATATATATATATATATGTAAAAAGAAAATAAATCTCAATACAACAATTTGTAATAATTTATAATATATATATATATATATATATATATATATATGTATACACACACACACACACACACACATATATATATATATATATATATATATATATGTGTGTGTGTGTGTGTGTGTGTGTGTGTAAAAATTTATAATATATATTTATATATATATGCATATATATATATATATATATATATATATATATATATATATATATTTGTAAAATTCATCAATTTCAATTACTGAATTATTTTTTTATGCAAATTCTACCCAAAATTTTGTTTATTTATTTTTGAGTATTTTTTCTCTGAAATTTTCAGTAAATATTTTTACTAATATTTGTACAGTAAAAATCTACTTTTGAAAAATTATCGTTTATTATTCACTTTATCTTATGACATTCACCAACAGGCATCCTTCCAATTACAAACAAGTTGATGTTTATGATACCCACACTCTTAAACCAATTCTTAGTTGCTTATAATTACTGCATAAGCATTTTTTCAAGCAGATTGCACTGACAAAGAGCAATTTCTACATTATAACATATTTTACAGTACATGTTCAGAAAAAAGGGTACAATGCTGTCACTGAGGTAGTAAATGGTACTTCTTTGTACCTTATTTTAGCACTTAAAGGTACATATTATACTTTGTGAAAAGTTCTTACACCCCAGTGACAGTTGTGTACCTTTTTCTTCTGAGAGTGTAGGGAATATTCACAGAAACTTCTAATACATTCTCAAGGTGGGAACTACAGATGTCCCCTAAAAATGTAATTAGTAGCACATTTTGACAGAGTAAACCTTAATGCCAGTAACCTGTCATGTCAATATTCTCTGTTTGTTGTCTATAGATCTAGTGTGTGCTCTTGTGGATTCAGGAGTGAAATGCAATCAACTTCATTGAGCGTTTCACTCTGCCCCAGCCAGACAGGAATGATACCGGCCCGGAGACCGACACAGATCTTTCAAATCCCAATCCTCAGTCTCTCCCTGCAATGAAGGTTACAAAGAAAAGGTGAGAACGGGACTTAAAGTTGCTTTAAAGTGCTTCGAAAGACCATGTATGTCATCATCTATACTGTTCAAAATGGATTTGATGTGGCTCTGGTGAATTCTATTTATCACCCTGTTTCTATTCTCTGCACTGCTCTTTAAAGCAGCTGCTGCATTCATCCATCACGTCTGTTATTGATTAAATGTCAGCTGACCCGGCGGAGTATCTTCTTTAGTTATAATTAGACATTATGGCTGTATACTGAAAGCTTATTCTCCCATTGGCAGCTGAAGCCAGGAATGGTGATATCACCTCCGTAAGCACCATTCCTGTACCTGACATTACCTCAGTGCTGTCTGTTTTAATAGAATGTTTTATTTTAATTTGATGCAACATTTTATTTCAGTTAATGAATTTAAATTCCAAAAATTGTTGGAAGTTCCAAGTTTATTTTGAATTTAAAGTTGAATTGGAATGGTAGGAAGAGGAACTTACTGAATTACAATTCTAAGAAATTCAACACCCACACAACAACAGAGTTTCAGCAAAATGTTAATTATTTTACCAGGGATCATACAAAATGCATGCTATTTTTCATTTAGTACTGCCCTGAATAATATTTTTCACATAAAACATATGATATAATATAATGCACAAGAGAAAATAATAGTTGAATTTATAAAAATTACCCTTTTCAAAAGATAACATGCACTTGATTCTTAATACTGTGTTGTTACCTGAATGATCCACAGCTGTGTTTATTTTTTTTTTTGTTTAGTGATAGTTGTTCATGAGTCCCTTGTTTCTTCTGAACAGTTAAACTGCCTGCTGTTCTTCAGAAAAATCCTTCACATCCCTCAAATTCTTTGATTTTTCAGCATTTTTATGTATTTGAACCCTTTCCAATAATGACTGTTTGATTTTGAGATCCATCTTTTCACACTGAGGACAACTGAGGGACTCATATGCAACTATTACAGAAGGTTCAAATACTCCCTGATGCTCCAGAAGGAAAAAACATGCATTAAGAGCCGGAGGGTGTAAACTTTTGAACAGAATAAAGATGTGTACATTTTTTTTTTTTTTCATTTTGTACTGCCCTTCAAAACTACAGAAGATACCTACATGTTTCCCAGAAGACAAATTGAGGTAAATTTACCATGATCTTTCTTCTGGAGTATCAGTGAGCGTTTGAACCTTCTGTAATAGTTGCATATGAGTGCCTCAGTTGTCCTCAGTGTAAAAAGATGGATTTTAAAATCATACAGTCATTGTTGGAAAGGGTTCAAATACACAAAAATGTTAAAAAAACCAAAGAATTTGTGGGACCTGAAGAACAGCGGGCAGTTTAACTGTTCAGGACAAACAAAGGACTCATAAACAACTATCACTAAACAAAAAAACACAGCTGTGGTTCATTCAGGTAACAATACAGTATTAAGAATCAAGCGAATGTAAACTTTTGCACAGGGTCATTTTTATAAATTCGACTATTATTTTCTCTTGTGAACTATATGTAAACATCTTTTATGTGAAATATCTTTTTCATGTCAGTACTAAATAAAAAATAACATGCATTTTGTACGATCCCTCTTATTTTGGTAAAATAATTAACATTTTGCAGATTCTGCAAGGTGTATGTAAACTTTTGACCTCAACTGTATACACACTACCACTCAAAGGTTTTGGGGTCTGAAAGATGTTTTAATGTTTTTGAAATAAGTCTGTTATGTTTATCTTATAAACTGACCAAAATTTTAGAATTAGAAACAGTAATATTGTGAAATAGTTTTACAATTTAAAATAGCTGTTTCTATTTTAATATATTTTGAAATGTAATTTATTCCAGTGATGCAAAGCTGAACTTTCAGCATCATTACTCCAGTCTTCAGTGTCACGTGACCCTTCAGAAATCATTTATAAATATGCTGATTTGCTGTTCTTTTTTTTTTTTTTTTTTTTGACGTTCAAAGGAACAGCATTTACTTGAAATATAAAACTTTTGTAACATTACTGTATAATTGTATTTACTGCCACTTTTGATCAATTTAATGCATCCTTGCTAAATAAGTATAAATTGCTTCCAGAAAAATATTTCCAACCCCAAACCTTTGAATGGTATAGAGTAGAATACATTTTCACACCTGATTAGACATGTTTATCTAAAATAAGTTAAATACGGTCAACACAATTAGTTGTGCAATTAGAAGAAAGCATCTGGTAGTGTTTCTTTCCCTCAAGTGTTAAAGGGATAGTTCACCCAAAAATGAAAATGTGATGTTTATCTGCTTACCCCCAGGGCATCCAAGATGTAGGTGACTTTGTTTCCTCAGCAGAACACAAACGAAGATTTTTAACGAAAACCGGTGCAGTCTGCCAGCCATATAATGGACGTGGATGGGCACCAGACCTTTAAAAGTAAACAAAAACATGCGACTCGTGACGATACATTGATGTCCTAAGACACGAAACGATCGGTTTTTGCGAGAAACTAAATAGTATTTATATCATTTTTTACTTTTGATACACAGCCACATCCATCTGTCCTGAGCACGAGCTCATCACTCATCACGAGCTCATCAATTACTTGTGCTTATCTTGATTTTTTAAACCGATTTAAAGCTAAAAGATTATGTTTGCTTGCGCAAACTCATCCGGGGCTTTTCACTGATTTCCCTTTCCGGCGTTTGCGTATACTACACCAGAGCGCGTTCACATGTAACGTGCCTGATGCAAAACTCGTGCTCAGGAGAGATGGACGTGGCTGTGTATCAAAGGTAAAAAATTATATAAATACTGTTCAGTTCTCGCAAAAAAACGATCGTTTCGTGTCTTAGGACATCAATGTATCGTCACGAGTCGCAGGGTGTAATTTGGATTTGTCTGTGCATGCTTTTGTTTACTTTTAAAGGTTTGGTGCCCATCCACGTCCATTATATGACTGACAGGCTGCACCGGTTTTCGTTAAAAATCTTCGTTTGTGTTCTGCTGAGGAAACAAAGTCACCTACATTTTGGATGCCCTGGGGATAAGCAGATAAACATCACATTTTCATTTTTGGGTGAACTATCCCTTTAATAATATAATAAATGCAGCATATGTTTTTCACTAAAACGATTAAAAGCAATGCTCTATGGTTCTAAACCTGTTCAGATGTTCTAAATCATTTCTTTCGTGGAACAGAGATATTTTAAAAATGCAATGAGGAAAAAAACAACACATGAATCCACTGATAAAGCATAGAAAATGACGTGAAATGACATGAATGAAGTAAATGTGTTGCATGAGTGCTGGTATTGTTGACACACATGATCTTCATGGTGTTTCCCATGTAATTTATCACTCAAGCACTGTATTCTTCACTAAACTTGCTTCCTCTTGACTTCACTAAAGCCAGCTGAGTCACCGGATCCTGAGGATTATTCGGCGCCGCCGTCATATTCAGTGAACCCCAGTGATTCACTCACATCCCATCAGTCCAAAACCATCCTGCGGGTTTCACCCATTCACTGGCGCTGAAGCCCTTCAACCCGCATCGCTGCTCATAAAACATCACAGCAGGTAAGAAGGGAAACCCTACTTCATCTGGACCAAGAATAGAAGCATAAATGGACGGAAAATGGGTTGTTACATCAGCAGGCAAGATGATATCCTTCTTTCCTTTTTTTCCACTGAACGTTTACATCCACAGGACGTCAGACCTTCACGAAGTTGGTGGATGAAGTTCATCAAGCATGCTCATATGTGTTTAGGAAGCATTTATACACTACAAAAAAATGTTTTTCTTAATTAGATTTCCAATGCTAAATAAATGTTGTTGTTGATCTACTTTCTATAATAATACTTTGTATATAAATACAACAATGCATTTTTAAACAGCAATGAATAATTCACTCCAAATCCACAATATAGGTAAATGTGAAATACAAGGCATAAAATGTTTGTTTTCTCTCAGCGTGACAGCAGAACTTTAGATTCCTGTTTCAGACTAAAACAATCCCATCAGTCTCCTGTGAAAAAACAGAATAAAAAAAAGTTAAATATCTTATGAATGCATAAAAAGCTACACTGCAAAAAATGCTTTTCTTAGATTTTTTTGGCTTGTTTCCAGCAAAATATCTACAAATTCTTAAATCAAGAAGGATTTTCTAGACAAGTAAAAATTATTTTCTTGTTTTCAGTAAAAACAAGTCAAAATTAAGTGAGCTTTTTCTTGAAACAAGCAAAATAATCTGCCAATGGGGTAAGAAAAATAATCTTGTTTTCTGTTTGAAATAAAATGATTTAGCTTGTTCTAAGCAAAAACTCACTTAATTTTGACTTGTTTTTACTGAAAACAAGAAAATAATTTTTACTTGTCTAGAAAATCCTTCTTGATTTAAGAATTTGTAGATATTTTGCTGGAAACAAGCCAAAAAAATCTAAGAAAAGCATTTTTTGCAGTGTAGCTTTTTATGCATTCATAAGATATTTAACTTTTTTTTATTCTGTTTTTTCACAGGAGACTGATGGGACTGTTTTAGTCTGAAACAGGAATCTAAAGTTCTGCTGTCACGCTGAGAGAAAACAAACATTTTATGCCTTGTATTTCACATTTACCTATATTGTGGATTTGGAGTGAATTATTCATTGCTGTTTAAAAATGCATTGTTGTATTTATATACAAAGTATTATTATAGAAAGTAGATCAACAACAACATTTATTCAGCATTGGAAATATACACAATGCTGAAAATGAACGGTCTGTCAGACTCAGCTGAGAAGTATTTTTGGTTAAAGATGTTCAGCTTTCCCATTAATGTGATGAATTGCTTTCCTCGATTTTAATAAAAGCATTTGCTAAATGTATGAATGTATATGTAAGTCTGTTGTGTAATTAATCTAATAATGACAACCACTGAACCAACACTGAAATGATTTATAGTTTATGCGGAACTCTCTTAAAGTTTATTTATTTACTGAAGGTACAATACAGCATAGTAGATAAACATTATTAACTTTGATATATTAAACATTTGGCCCACCTAATATTACAAATGCATTAGTCATATTTAATTTAATTTAATTTAACTCTGGTCCTCTTCGTTTAGGGGTCAGACTTGGCTCCCTCACGGTCAAAAGTTTTTTTTTTTCCAGGTAAATCAATAAAATACATTTTTGTTCAATAATATTTTGTGATTATTATTTCGAATTTTGAAAGTTTTTATGATACTATGCAATATTGATACAATTTTAATGAACATTTTTTTCCCACTAGAATTATTATTATATTTTTTAATTTAATTATGTATTTATTATTTTTTTGCACTTTTGATATTTTAGAGTGTCAGTCCTTGATTGCTGAACACTTTTTTTGTCAGCACAGTGCTGATTTTTAGCTTGTGCCACCCAAAGATTCTCTGAATTATCGCATTTTTCGTATTTCCCATTCATTTCCCATGTCGGTCATTTTTGACCGCGAAGGAGTACAAAGTTTACAAAATATCTTCATGAAACATGATCTTTACTTAATATAATGATTTTTGGCATAAAAGAAAAACAAGTACAAGTGATAAACAAGTTAGGTCAAAAGGTCAAAATTAAAAGTAATCTAAAAGTAGTCTACCTAAAATGTGTCATGTAATGGATTATGTTACTTACTAAAATTTTTGTCATGTAATTTGGAATCAGTAATGGATTACATTTTGTAAGTAATCTACCCAGGTCTGATAGTACCTAGGATAGTCCACTAAAAGAGGTAGAATGCTTTGCATTTTTGATAGCGTTTAGGGTTCAGACACACTCTCTCTATTTAAATCAAGATTAAAGACACATACTGTAACTTTAGCCAAGCTAAAATTTTTAGTTACAGTATCTCACAAAAGAGAGTACATAATTTTAGTGTATCTTCTCAAGGGACAATACTATAGAACTGAAACTTGGATATATTTTACAGTAGTCAATGTGCAGCTTGTATAGCAGTATAGATTTACTGTCCTCTGAAAATAAGTCAACATACAACCATTATTGTCAAAATAGCTGGCAACAAAAGTGAATCAAAAACAGATGCATGAGTGCTGTCAGCATTGCTTTAAAGGTTGCAGAAGTAGAAGGTCAGCTTGTCAGTATACGCCACACACTGCAACAAGTTGGTTTGTGACTATTTTTTTTTTTTGACCCTTTAACATATCCGAATCATGTCAGTGATTTTTTGTGTACTCAGATAGCTAATGCAACAAAAGTCACCAAGTGTCATTTCATTCTGATGAAGCTACAATTTTTTAAATTTCAAAACATAAAATTTTTCAGTCAAAAATGACCGAAGAGGCCCAGAGGGGCAAAAATAAAAATGTTACAGTATCAGACATTTCCTTAAAGGGACAGTGCAATCAAAATGCAAGTGCACAGACATGGTCACCATTCACATTCACTGTATTGTCTTACACAAAAACATTTACAAATGTTTGGAGTGATATAAGGGCGACTAAATGATGATAGAATATTCTTTTCTTTTTTGACTAATAAACATTTCCACTAAGGCTGAAAGCAATTAAAATTAATGTGAGCGAACTTATATTCAACATTATACAATTTTCCAGCTGCTTAATTAACTGCCACAGCTGTTGAGATTAGGATTCAGAAATGAAACAGACCATGTTTGCAAGTGATTAAAGAAATCCTTCTTTAACATCCTTCAGATTGATGCCATTTAAAATCACACATACAGTATGCATTAGCCTGAAATAACTAGAAAATCTTTTCATGACCTAAAAGCCTCATTTAGGTTTTTATACTCATGTACTTTTTTAATGCAGCTGATTATCCACCTTATTTCGCAATGCAATGCCCCTAGTAAACAGTTAAACGATTTGCACTAATTATAAAAACACATTAAAATAATATAATAATAAATAGAAATTTGTAATATCAAACAGCATAACCATCTGTTTGTACCGCTAAAAATAAATAGAAGCTAAGACTGCACAGGAAGTCTTGCACATTCAGGTTTAAAATGGCCACACTCGCTCTTTTGTTAAAAATGAGGAGAACATCCATGAAAATATTACATGCACTGCAAAAAAATGCATTTCTTACTTAGATTTTTTTGTCTTGTTTCCAGTCAAAATATCTAAAAATTCTTAAATCAAGAAGGATTTTCTAGACGAGTAAAAATTATTGTCTTGTTTTCAGAAAAAAAACAAGTCAAAATTAAGTGTGTTTTTGCTTGAAATAAGCAAAATAATCTGTCAATGGGGTAAGAAAAATAATCTTGTTTTCTGTTTGAAATAAGATTTTTTTTCTCACCCCATTGGCAAATTATTTTGCTTGTTCTAAGCAAAAAAATCACTTAATTTTGGCTTGTTTTTTCTAAAAACAAGAAAATAATTTTTACTTGTCTAGAAAATCCATCTTGATTTAAGAATTTTCAGATATTTTGGCTGACAAAAAAATCTAAGTAAGAAAAGCATTTTTGCAGTGTTGTAAAATTACCCATTAAATACATGTTTCAAAATGTCTTTTAGAGAATCCTCTCTTAAAAAGTATCCTCTCAACTGGTGTGCAACACCATTTTCTCTCCACTTCATGGATGTTGAGTGCGTTTCTGCGTGTGGCAAGTGTCTATTAGCTTATTCGTGTATGTCATTTATCCACACGGCGTTCATTTGATTATTGGTGATAAAGAGTAAAGAGTACTTGAGGACAGTAGCTCTGAGTTTCTCAAATCCGTATGTCTCAGTAATAGTGTTTATTAATCATACAGCTAATTATCCAATAGAAGAGACTCCTTTATTGCTGCTATAATTAAAACTATCAATCACCATTTTGTGAAGTCCTGAGAGTGGGAAAGTGTCTCAGTTTTACTGGTAATGCTGAAATGTGTTCGACTGGTAAAGCTTTTGACCGCTACAAGGACAAGTGATTTATGTAATATCAGACACTGTTTTTAAAAATATTTTAATAACAATTCAAGCTAAAACTCATTTACCCACACACTACCAGACAAAAGTTTTTAAAGTTTTCTTTTTTCTTATTTTTTTTTAAGAAGTCTCTTCTGTTTACCAAGCCTGTATTTATCTATCTATCTGCTAGAAACATGCTAGTAACTTGCTAATCATCCTAACAACATGCTACTAATGCTAACATCATGCTAGTGACATTCTAATCATGTTAGCAGCATGTTAGTAACAGGTTAATCATGTTAGGAACAGGTTAATAACTTGCTAATCATGCTAGAAACATGTTAACAACATGTCCATCATGTTAGAAACATGCTAGTGCCTTGTTAATCATGCTAGCAACATTGTAATGATTGTTAACAACATGATATCAACATGCTAGCAACACGCTGTTGACTTGTTAATCATGCTAGAAACATGCTAGTAACATGCTAATCATGTTAGAAACATGCTAACAACGTGCTTATCATGCTCAAAACATGTTAATCATGCTAGAAACATGCTAGCAGTGTTAGTAACAGGTTAATCATGTTAGGAACAGGTTAATAACTTGCTAACCATGCTAGAAACATGCTAGTAACATGTTAGTAACATGTTAATCATGCTAGAAACATGCTAACAATGTTAATCATGCTAGAAACTTGTTAGCAAAATGCTAATCATGCTAGAAACATGCTAGTAACATGTTAGTAATGTTAAAAACATGTTAACATGTTAAAAACATGTTAACATGTTAGTAACATGTTAATCATGCTAGAAACATGCTAACAACGTTAATCATGCTTGAAACTTGTTAGCAAAATGCTAATCATGCTAGAAACATGTTAGAAACATGCTAGTAACGTGCTAGTCATGCTAGCAAACACACTATTGACATGTAATCATGTTAGAAACATGCTAACAATGTTAATTATGCTAGAAACATGCTAACAATATGTTAATTATGCTAGAAACATGTTAACAACATGTTAATCATGTTAACAACATGCTAGTAACATGTTAATAATTCTAGAAACATGCTAACAAATGCTAGAAACATGCTAGTAACATGCTAATCATGCTAGAAACATGTTAGAAGCATGCTAACAACATGCTAATCATGCTAGAAACATGCTAGTAACATGCCAATCATGATACCAACATGCTAATCATGCTAGAAACATGCCACTTATTCACCCATCCATCTGACAAACTGTATTGCCTTCAGAACATTTAATCTTTTAGCTTTAATACTACTTGAAACTTCAATATTTTTCAGACTGAAAACTATAACATTTCTACAATTTCTAAAACTTTTAAACTTTCTCACACTTTCTGATCAGGCTTTTTCAAGCCAGCTTAAAGTTTGTCTTGACTAACTTTTTTTTTTTTTTTATCTAGTTATTATTATTATCAATATTTAAAACAGTTGAGGGTTTTTTTCAGGTTTTTTGATGAATCCATTGAAAAAATAAATTACATTTTAAAATATATTCAAATAGAAAACAGTTGTTTTAAATAGTTCTAAATTTTACTGTTTTTGCTGTACTTTGGATCAAATGAATGGAGGCTTGGTGAGCAGAAGAGACATCTTTAAAAAAAAATTTTTAAAAATCTAAAACATTTGACATGTAAAATAGTTTTTCAGTATAACATGAAATAAATTTAGCCAGGTGTCCGTACCTCTCTTTTCCATACAGTGACCAGAAAAGCTCTATGAAACTATCGTAAAAGTCCTCTGAAGCTATAAAATGCTTTAATGTGAAGAACAGACTGAAATTTATATGCATATAGTTTCTAATTTTTTCATGGCACTCTTATATAACCACTATCATGCTGCATTAGTCACATAACTGTAAGGTTTTTTTAGTCCAGGCGCCCAGAAAAGAAATAATGACCTTAAAAAAAGTTGGAAACTGTCTTCGCACTGATTGCCGTTACTTTGCCAGGCTCAGCTCTGCTCAATAATGGCGACGTCTGTGTGATTTATTCTGATCGCTTGGGTCTTGAATCCTCTAAGTGTTAAATAAGAGACAGATTAAAGCTGCCCAAGGCCTCAGACATTTCTCTGACCTGAAACAGCGAAGAACGACCTCACTATAACTAATAAGAATGGCTCTGAAGATGCTTTTATGCTGCAATAAAGGGATGAAAGACACCTGACGCGAGGTGGGCCGTAAGTTTTTATGTGTCTGAATTGCTGACAGCACGGCTCTACGACTCGTCTTCTGTCGTCTTTGTTAGTCTCAATCCAGACATTAGATATGAATCAGTGTCGGTTTGCTGCTCAAGTATCGATTTCAATTTACAGCGTTTTAAATGGATTGAAAGCTAGTTATGTGATATTTTAGGTTCGGGGCAAATACTATGCCTCTCTTTCAAGATTTGATTTGTGCTAAACCCGTTTGCCCTTTCTCTGCTTCACCTAATTGAAGGCATTCAAAGCACAAGCTGATAAAATCATCTATTGACCAAACTGTTTGAAATGTGGCTTGACGTCTAAGTGCAGCAGCCCAGCAGTTTTAAGAGAGATGTCAGTGTTACAGGACAGCAAGAAGGTGATGTCTAACCGATGGATGTTGTTCTGGCAATAGATCTGAATAGATCTGCATTTAGCTGTACGGCATGAGCCTGTGTTGTGAATAATTTAAGGACATGCGCTGGTGAATTGTGCTTTTTTTTTCCTTTTTTATTTTTTTTAAAGAAGAAATTAGAAATCATTTGGTTTTTTGTCACAAAGGATGGTCTTCTTTTTCCATTCTTCTAAAGAATGTTCCACATTGAATGCAATTTTAACTGTTTGCTACAGAAAATATCTCCGAAAATGAATTATATAATTATATAATAAAAATAACTAGAATAAATGTTAAATTTCACACACTTTAAAGGGGTAGTTCACTTTCAGAACAAGAATTTACAGATAGTGTACTCACCCCCTTGTCATCCAAGACGTTCATGTATTTCTTCCTTCAGTCGGAATTTTTTTTTTTTTTTTGAGGAAAACATTTCAGGATTTCTCTCCATATAGTGGACTTCTATGGTGCCCCCTAGTTTGAACTTCCAAAATGCAGTTTAAATGCAGCTTCAAATGGCTTTAAATGATCCCAGCCGAGGAAGAAGGGTCTTACCTTGCGAAACGATTGGTTATTTTCTAAAAACATTTATAATTTATATACTTTTAAATCTCTACACAGAGTACATACAGAGCTAGACAAGACGAGCATTTGAGGTTAAAATTATATAAATTGTAATTTATTATTATTTTCACAAAATAACCGACCATTTTGCTAGATAAGACCCTTTTTCCTCGATTGGGATCATTTAAAGCCATTTGAAGCTGCATTTAAACTGCATTTTGGAAGTTCAAACTCTGGGGCACCATAGAAGTCCACTATATGGAGAGAAATCCTGAAATGTTTTCCTCAAAAAAACATAATTTCCTTACGACTGAGGAAAGAAAGACAAGAACATCTTGGATGACGAGGGGATGAGTACATTATCTTAACATTTTTGTTCTGAAAGTGAACTACTAAAATATTAACTATTAATTAGATCATGTAATGCACCTTATACCTAAACTTAACAACT